>NC_143478.1:14042784-14330284 GCF_027475165.1 Benincasa hispida
TTTAATTTTGGTTTGGTGGGTGTTTTATATGAGAAATATGAAACTGGTACACTAATATGGTTTTCTGAGTTTTGACTATTTAATTCTCTTTAATTTCTCATTTAAATTTGTAACCGGCTCTTGCTTGATGAGCTTTAATGTGTTCCCAAGAGTCTGTAATTTATTCGGAGTCATGAGTTGAAATTAAACTGTAAATCAAAGAAACAAGTGAAGAGGCTAAGTTGCAATTCTAGAGAAAATCAGCCTCCGTTCTTATCGTCGTTGTGGTTCCAGTTGCTAAACGATCGTCTAGCTCCAGACGATACACGATATAAAGAAAAGCTAGATGATCATATAGCAATGGGCGCTGGTCATTGTGATGTTGAACGCTAGACGATCGTGTACCTGCATGAACTAAGTGATGCGTTCAATTTGCTATATGATAGAATTAAGCGATCGTTTAGCTTTGGCATGGGAACTAAACAATACGTTGAATTTACTATATGAAGGTACTACACGATTATTTAGCAACAATGCATTCTAAGTGATGCGATGAAGTGTTACACGATAGCACTGATCGATCGTTTAGATACAGAGCTAAGCGATCATGTAGATGAAGTGCTAAGCGATGCGTTGAAGTTTCTATGTGATGGAACTAAACAAATCGCTTACCTACGATGTTGAATGATGCAATGATGTTCTATACGATGGAGCTAAACGATCGTTTAGCTACACGACGGATACTGAACGATGACATGCAGCACTAGACGATGGTGTTAAGCGATCATTTGGTTTTATACGATAGAACTAAGCGATAGTTATGAAGAGCTATACGATAGCCCTGAGTGATTGCTTGCTACAATCGTTTATCTTTGATCAGGAGCTAAATGATGCGTTGAGTTGCTATGCGGTAAAACTACGCGATCGTTTACCTCTATGCAGCAACTAAGCGATGCATCGAGTTACTATGCGATAGCACTACGCGATCACATAACTTCGTGTGGCAGCTGGGCTATGCGTTGAATGCTATGCGATGGCATTAGACGATCGTTTACCTTTTCGCGTGCTAAACGATCTAGCAAAATGCTAGACGATGGTCGTCATTACTAAACGATGAGACTTAGAGAGATGTTGAACATGTGCAAGGGTTGCCGGTTCGACCAGTTCTCTTGTGGTCTGGTCCAGTTCAGCTTCGAATGGTTCTTGGTTAGTCTGGTTCAGACGGTTCGGGTCTGGTTCAAGCTACTTGAGTTCGTTTTGGAGCGGTTTGGAAACTATTTTAATAGTTAGGCTTCTGTTTGCTTGTTTTTGCCAAAACCAAAACCATATCGGTCTGTGTTTAATTATTTATGTATTTGATATATGTTATAATTAAATAAATCTTATATGTGCATATAGTATGCCATTTAGATTTAAAATCCCACCATAGGAAACATGTAACATGCATTGAAAGTATGTTATAATTGTTATAATATATAGTATGCATGTTAGGGTTTCTCATATTTAATATAAATGTTATATTAAATGTTGAATGCCTCATGTATGTTATGGATGAATAGCATGTCTAAAGTTTTATAAGTTGTTATAAAATTGGGTTAGACATTTAAAATCCATAAACAACAGCTGCATGCTCACGTAGGTTGACCACCTATTTTAATTGTTAAAACTTATAAAACTAAGGTTACAAACTCAACTGGTATATAATCCTGTCTATGGTTGGGGGTACTTAAGTTGACGGGTTACGGAACACCTCCTACCTGGGGATTATGGCCGAATTATTGAGCGTTGGTAACTGGTTTTATAAGCATACGTGAGTGATGTGAGGTAATAAAATGGTTTATCACATGGACATCGTAGGTTAAAATCCAATTATAAGAGTTATTCTTGGATAAATCACATAGACATAGGGTTGTTTTATTAGCTGAAAAGAACCTAAGTATAAATATACCCAAAATAGAACACTTCAGTGGAAGTTTAATAACTTCTATATGATAGAGTTATTAGAAAACTTCAGTAGGAGATTAACAACATATATGATACGTTATTTTTAGCTCTCACGTCTCTAAGAGTTCACAATCTAGATTTATGCGGTACTTCATGTCACCCTGGAAGTGACCTCCTTACGGAGAGTATTTTTTAGCTTAAATCTAGATTTTGGTGAATAAGAGGAAGTTGTTCAAATCTAAGTTATTATACGATAAATAGATTTCAACTACACATAGTTTACACTATGAGATTCATATGATGCTTCGTGCCACTCTGGAAGTGGCCTCCCTATGAAGAATGTTTTGTATGAGTCAATATCAAGGTAAACGGAGGAAGTAGTTCATAGTAAGTGGGTGAAGGATATGTGTCAATATATCCTACAGTTTCCTCCATTAGTTTGAACCGTGAGATTCTTATGTTGCACCTGCTGGTTTACTTTAGGCGGCCTTTTGCTAGTCGTTTAGAGACGACTATCCCCATGGAGGGTTGTAACATAGGATTCGGAACAACCCAGGCTTCAGTAAATGAATAGGGTCTTATAGTTCCGTTTTGGATGTTGTCTTCTATTTCGGAGGCAAATTCATACCATCCTATAGGATCTGAAAATCGCGGGTCACACTTACAAGAATTACTAAGTTGTTAGTAAAGATCTTGACCGAAAACAATAACTAAACAACTATAGAAATAAGAGTTATTTTGGAGACAGTAGGAATAAGAGTTATTCTGGGAATAGTGTTTGGTCAAAATTGTTTGTTTTAGTGAAGGAGTATCTGACTGCCCCTCGGTAGCACATATTCTGACTCACTAAAACATCGTTGCAAATAAATAATGGTTATGGGTACATTATTACTTTTTGCTAAAACTTGACTTTGGATTTAGTTACAATTTGCTAATTAGAATTTGTTTGAATTTTATCAGCATGTCGAATTCTAATATATTCGCTTCCGATGTACATAACAGTAAAATCAAATCATAAAACAAATTACTAGTGGTTGATCATACCAACAGAGTTTTAACAAAGAACTGTCCTCTTATGAACCCTGAGCTCTAATTTCTCTACTTTAGTATGTTCCCTACTGAGACCAATGTGGTGAGTAGGTTGATGTGGAAATTAATGTGTAATTGTAGAGAAAAGGGTGAAAAATTAGAAGAAAGGTGTGAATTTAAAAGCTTGACTCTTAGGTAAAGCTTGGAAAATTGGCTAAGTGTAACCCATGCGTTAGAAGCTAGAAAATTGGCTAAGTGTTGTTCCATGTGTTGGCCTTGCTCATTTTAGAGGTTATTTGGGCGTTAAAGGAAGCAAAAGTGTGGCCAGGAGAAACGCATGCAGCAGCCAATGTCTTGAGAGGTTAGCAAAGCATGCAGCAGCCTCAAGTTTGCACAGGCATAGGTGCTGGACGATCCTGTAGCAAAGGGTGGCGCTACACAATGAGGTAGACGATCGTATAGTAAGTAAGCAACACTACACAATGAGGTAGGCGATCGTGTAAACGGAAGACGATCGTATAGTAAGTAAGCAGCGCTACACGATGAGGTAGGCGATCGTGTAAGTGGGCGTTGGACGATCGTGTAGCAATGTAGAGAGTCGTGCTAAACGTAGCGCTATGCGATGGGTGATAGCATTAGACGATGAGGCGTTGGCACTACACGATCGACATCGGCGCTAGACGATGACGCTAAGCGATGGCGCTACGCGATGGATGTGTGCACTAGACGATAGCTGTGCTTCGCTAGACGATGGGCGTCAACGCTACATGATGAGCAAGATCTGTGCAGTGGACTAGTGCTATGCGGCAATGCTATGCGATGGTGCTATGCGGCAGCAATACTAGACGATGAGCTATATGGCGATGAGACAAGCCATGGTGGATGATGGTGAAATGTCTTGCGTTGCTAAGGCTTGCGGTACATAAGGTTAATACTATGCATTGGCGTTGAATGCATGGTATGAACTATGGGACCTACTATATGCATTGGACATCCGAGGGCGGGCGCATAGGACAAAGCTAATAGTATGCGTTGGAAGAGTGTTGGTCATTATCCTAGTTGAGCGCATAGGGCAAAGGTAAGCCATATGAAAGAGAAGGATATGTGGCTAAAGATGAGCCCTACGAGCATCTGGCATATGTGACCAAGTTGCGTCAATTGGATGCACAAGGTAAGATTGAATGAATGCATTTTGATGTTGGATGGACGTATGCACCAATTGGTGGTGTCCAGACATAGGGATGTTGTGCCAATTGGATGGACGCATTCAAGGTCATCATCCGAACATGTGGCTTATTGGGAAGAAATCTTAGGCCTTAAGCAAATGAGGTGGATGCACAAGAAGACATGCAAATTTAAGCATTATGTGTTGGCTAAGGAAGAGAAGGACACCTTAGATTGCGATGGCATGAAGGTTGCATTGATAGTGTGGGGAAAAGACACTTGGACATGCGGCCAAGTAGGAGGTGCCGGCCTTAGAGAGATTTTGGACGCCTATAAATAGGGCCAAGGACATGAAGGCTGATTGTGAGGAAACTATACGTTGATAAAAGAACGCATGCGTTGGTAGCAAAACCATGTGTCGGTCATAAAGCTTCAAGAGGAGACGCAGTTGGACAGTGAAGTCTGGAAATAGCATCAACTTGGAATGAGGATATCTCCCAGCATACTCATGCGTTTGGAGTGATTCTAAAGCCACCTGAAAGCTTCGTGAGTATAGTTTTCAAGGTAGGGCTTCTGGAGAAGAAGCTCCAAGGAATCAGGCTGGAAAGTGAGGAAAAGACAAAAGGGTCAAGCTATCGGGTAAGCTTGGGCCAGTCTTGAGAATTTAATGATTCCGGCCAAATCACGAAAATTTCTGAGCTAAGATTTTAAGGTAAGCTTTCTGATACATTTTAGAGCATGTTTACAGAAGGAAGCATCTCAAGATAAGGCTTAGAACTATGAGTAATCTAAGCTTTAAATTGAATCTGGATCTTAGGGTTCAAAAGGGAGCCCGAGGTAACCAAGGAACTTCTGGAGAGAAAGGTTCCTAAACGACCAAGGTGAGTGACTAAATATTTGACTAAATATTTACAATGTTTTAAAGAAACCATATTTTAAAGAAAGATTATTCTTATGCTAGCTATTTTTACAAAGTGATTTCCAAGCAAACCATGAGTTATGTTTTAAACGCATGCCATGTATGAAAGTTTATTGAAAAACTATTTATGTGTGTTTAAATACACCAAGCATACGTTAGTATCTTTAAAGACATGTTTTCTATGTGGTATGCTTTACATGCTTTAAAGAGAGTCATTTTATGACTAGTTTTACTTGAAACGCGATTCCGAAGGACATTTGAGAAGGTATCCGACCAACTCTATACTAAAGGACATTTGAGAAGGTATTCGAGCAGCTCGATACTGAAGGACAAGTTTTGAGAAGGTATCTGAGCAAAAGTACCTAAGGTATGATGGTACTTAGTATGGCCACGTGCACATAGGTAGTTAAAGTCAGAGATTGAGCAAAAGGGTTCTCTCTTGACTAGCAGTTGACGTTGGGATTTAACCACAGCAGAGTTATTCTCAACTAAGGAACAGTTCTAATATTTTCTGATAAAAGTAACTTTATATGCTTTATGCTTGGAAAAATGTTTATACTACAGTACAAGGTTACTGTAGAAATTTATATTTCAGTTTAATCTCTTTATTGAGACTTTTGCATGAGAATCATTTTTCTTTTTTAAGTCACTCACTGGGCTAGCAAGCTCACCCCATTTTCAAATGTTTTTCTTTCCCCTAGGTAGTGGTCAAATCCTCAAGAGATAGTTCTGCATTTGCTCTACCATTAAAGGACAAAGATATTGTAATCCGTCTGTTAGGTGGTTACTGTAAACATTGTACACATGTTACAGTTGTTCATATAGGGACTAAGGTTTTGGGGAATCAGGACTTGTGAAACTAGTAATGTAATCATTCTAAATATGTTATGTTTTTAAAATTAATAAATTTTGCCTAAGAGGCATCTACTGTGTATAAGTTACATGTTAGTATCAGAGATTTTCGCTAGATTTATTAGGTAGTAGGTGTCAACAAAAGGGTTGAAAACTGCTGCAGTCATATCCTTTCCTAGGCTCAGAGAGTAGTCTGAGACGGGGTGTGACACCTCTATCTCCCAACTCATCTAAAATTATGAATTATATAGATGAGGATTCTGAATTCGAACAACAAGATAAATATGATTTATTTGTTATCGAAGCATGTTTAGTGGAAAACGATAAAATCTGGATAATTGATTCAGGTGCCGCTAATCATGTATGTACTCACTCACAGGAAACAAGTTCCTGGAGATAGTTGACAGAAGGTGAAACAATCTTTAAGGTAAGGACCGAGGAGATTGTTTCGCCAAAGCAGTAGGAGATATGAAGTTATTTATAAGAGATAAGTACATTTATTTGAAAAATGTATATTATATTCCTTCTATGAAAAGGAATCTAATTTCTGTCTCTTGTATGCTATAACAAAATTATAAAGTTTATTTCGAAAATGGTGAAGTGTTCATCAAAATGGGAAATTAAAAAATTTCCTCTGCAAAATTAGAAAATAACTTGTACATGTTAAAACCAACTGAGGTCAAAGTTGTTTTGAACATAGAGATGTTTAAAACTGCCGGACTCATAAGAAGAGGAAGATTTCTCCAAATGCCTATCTTTGGCACTTGAGACTGGGTCACATAAATCTCAACAGTATTGAGAGATTGGTTAAGAACAATCTTTTAAACAAGTTGGAAGACAGTTTATTACCATCATGTGAGTCTTGTCTTGTGGGTAAAATGACAAAAGGATTTTTTTTCTGGAAAAGGTCTTAGAGCCAAAGAAACCCTTAAAGTTGATTCACTCATACCTTTGTGGGCCTCTAAATGTTAGAGCAAGAGAAGGGTTTGAATATTTCATCAGTTTTATAGATGATTATTCCAGGTATGGGCATGTTTACCTAATGCGCCAAAAGTCTAAAACTTTTGAAAAGTTCAATGAGTTTAAGGCTGAGGTTGAAAACAAATTAGGTAAAAGGTTTAAAACACTTCAATCGGATCGAGGTGGTGAGTATTTAGACATAGAATTCCATAGCTATTTGATAGAACATGAAATTCAGTCTCAACTCACAGCCCCTGGCACACCTCAGTAGAATGGTGTGGCAGAGAGAAGAAACAAAAACTTGTTGGACATGGTTCGTTCCATGATGAGTTACGCTCAGTTATCAAATTCTTTTTGTACGAGCTCTGGATGGGACGTAAACGAAATTTACGTCACTTCAGGATTTGGGGTTGTCCAGCCCATGGGTTGGTGCAAAATCCTAAAAAGTTGGAACACCGTTCAAAAGTGTGCCTATTTGTAGGCTACCCAAAAGAAACAAAAGGTGGTTTATTTTATGATCCTCAAGAAGATAAAGTATTTGTATCGACAAATGCAACCTTCCTGGAGGAAGATTATATAAAGGACCATCAACCTCGCAGTAAGCTAGTAATAGAAGAAATGTTCAGAGAAACGAAAAACGTATCAACAAGAGTTGTTGATCGAGCAGGTCCTTCGACAAGAGTTGTTGATAGAGCAGATCCATCAACAAGAGTTTTTGATGAAATTGATACTTCACATCCTTCTCAAGAGTTGACAATCACTCGTCGTAGTAGGAGGGTTAGGCAACAGCCTGACCGGTACATAGGTTTAACTGAAACTCAAACCTAATCGTGACCGAAGAGATCATTGAGGACGAGCGCGAAGTGTTCGTGCTGTATTCGTTGTAAAGTTGCGGTCGTGTAGATCGAGTGCTCGTGGTTGCTGTCGTTCGATTAGAGTCGTGTAACGGAGCGTGGAGACACATCCTCATATGTGCGTAGAATTTGATCTCTGTTTATTTGAGTTTATTCATGCTGTAATTTCTCTGTAAGAATTGTATAACCATTTGTATGAAGTCGACAGTAAATATATGTTCATTTATGATTGTAATTTGGAATAGTCTTGTTCTGCTGCTCATGGAAATCTCGAATTTGATTTCCTTCAATTGGTATCAAAGCCATGCTCTCTGATATTCCAAATTACATATCTGAATTGAATGCATTTTTTGGTCGTGGTGGGTTTCTGCAATTTTGGTTAACCGTTTTTTGCATTTGTGGATGAATATGATGAACGTTTCGGGTTTAAATTGCCTTTTTGTTAAAGCTTTCGGTATTACAAAGTGTTAATCGTAAGGGCCCCTGTGTTTTTGGGCGAAATTAACTTTGCAATCGAGTCATTAATTCGAAAAGTTAGAGTTCGTCGAGTCATTCGTGATGAAGCTTTGGTGCATGGCGATGCAGTTCTCAACGAAGAAGAAGATCAAGCGTTGGTCGGATCGTGTAGCCTCAAGTAAACGATCGTTGGGATTTAACTAAGCGATCGTTTAGATATTTTTTTTTTCTAGACGATCGTGTAGTATTTTCTAATCGATCATTTAGATAATACTAAGCGATGGGGTAAATCGTTTACCATATCGCGTAGCGTTAGTTGCGCGATCGCATAGGCACTGGAGGTAGACGATTGTAGTAAAAGCATGCGATGCTCGTCGTTTAGTAGAAGGCGCGCGCTAGACAATCGTGTAGTTAGCAAGCTTCATCGCTTAGTTACTACCTATGCGATCGCACGTATGCAATACGGAGACACCAGCTGTAACGATCCGACTCCCTAGGACTTAAGTTAGGCCATTACTAAACACATGCATGCGTGGAACTTAAAACAACACTCTGTTGTGGTGAAATAAATACTAATTAAATAAGGTAAATTTAAAAGACTTATGCATTTAATTTCAAATATTGAAAACAATGGTAGGGTACCCATAAATCATAAATGATGATAAATAAATCTGGAAGCGATTCTAAATAGTAAGTTTTAAACATTAACACTGAATGCTAAGAAAAACATGAAAAGGAGTTTAAATCTCATGAGCAGAAGCATAAAACTGGTCCTAGTGGCTCGATCACGAATTTCGCTTGTCATTCGTCGGCGCATCCTACTCTTACCTGAAACATAAACATAAAAAAAAAATGTGAGTATAAAATACTCAGTAAGTAACCCCACTACTAGGGTCAAGCTAGGCATCTATATCCTTTAGGCATCTATGTCCTCTAGATGCCTACCTCTAGTGGAACATATAAACTGCTCTAGTTCTCATGGGACACATATATACATGAAAAACTTATTTCTATTCTACTGTAGTTGAGTATGTCCACTACCACTAGTAAGTCCCGTAGGACCCACAACCTCTAGTGAATCCCGAAGGAAACACAATCTCTTACATATGCATGGTTATGTATACATCTCTTTCGTATACACATCAACCCACTTAATGTGTACCTCTTTCGTACACATGGTTACGTATACACATAACCCACTGAAGGTGTACCTCTTTCATACACCCCAGTACCCTCTAGGTATGTATCACTTTCATACACACCAACCCTAGTACATCTCTTTCATGTACTAGTGCCCTTGGACGTGCATTACTTTCATGCAGTCACATAGTCTGGAAAGGAAAGGAGATTGCATCTAACTTCATATTACATTTAACATTCACCTAATCATGAATCCTCTAAAATCTCCGCATCGTCAACCTCATGTTAATTAACCTCAATATATGTATTTAATCTAGTTTTAAATGGATCAACTGTAGCACATCACTTTCATGCACCAAATCATGTAAACAATACAGTATTCAGGATTTCGTAATATATCATACAGTCTACACATTCTCATAATAAATCGCATAACTATATAGATCAGCAAATGTCTAATGTCCATCTAGCTTTAAGGCACTCCAATAGGAGTACTACTTAACTCATAATTTGAGGGTCATGCTCAATCATCATTTAATATAACTCATAAAATTCCAAATCAAGCTCATACGTAATCATATTCTGATATATTACCACATGCTCATATATCCTTCATAAGCAGTACATCCAACCTCAAATCAATCAAAATTATTCAAAGGAAAACTGTTGTAGGATCCTACATGTTAAATCTACAGTGTATCGCCTGGCACAAAAGCGATTCCAGTAGTAAGATTACTTACCTCAAATAAAGTCCAAAAGTTAAGTCAAGCGAACAAACTCCTTTCTAGCCTTTCACAACTTTTGAATGAGATCCTAGAATATGGACAAAAATCGATCTTAACCTTTAAGCCCAATTTTTAAACATTAAATCATTCCCAAATTACCAGCACAACTTACCCAAAAGTGGTTTGACCAAGATCACCTCAAAGTTCTAACACCAAAATTTTGTCGGAATCATACTCAAGTCGTTCGCGTCTAAATTCAAAACTTCTCAATACTTGAATCTAAAGCCCAAACTGTAGATTTTAATTCAAACCTTCCAAGGCTTAATATACTTACCAAAATGTTGCTTGGTCCAAAATTAGTTTCAAACTCAAATCCGTTTGCGAACCCAACTTAATCCTGCGCAATGCCTGACAACACATCGACCTTAAAAATTCCTTCACTGTTTGAATCTATGGCCCAAACATAGTAAGTGTTAACAATTTTAGCCAAAGCCAATTGAGTAACCAAAATCTTCAAGAAAAATCTAAAAGACTCATATCTTACCCAAAATTTCACCACAAGCCAAAATCCGACGAACGGTGGGAAAGGGAGGCAGTGACCGGTGGAGGTCGGCAGCATGGCGAGACTCAGAGGCTCCTCCGACTGGCGAGTGGTACTTGATCGGTTTGGCCAGTGAGGAAGGCGGCGGCGAGGTCGGTCTGGGCAGTGAGGGTGACAGCGGCGGCAGGAAGAAAAAGTTTGGGGAAGAAGAGTTTCATGCGTGGAAAGAAGGGATGAGTTTCTTTTTATTTTAAAAAATAATAATAATAATAACTAAAAAGGAAATAATATAATTACATTTAAATCATTTCCTTAATCCACTTTATACTATTTATTTCCTTTCCTTTTCAAAAGAAAATTAATTCCTGCCATTAATTTTCAAATTGAATTTCAAAATTGAATACTTTTCATGTCAACACTTAAATTCCCGCACTTATACTTCAAATCAAAAATTCCAAAAATGCCTTCCAATAACAAAATTACTGAAATTATATAAAAAAGTGAAAATTCGGGGTGTTACATTAGCTAAGCGATCACTTAGGCGATGGTGCTTCGCGGCATTGTAGTCGCTTAGACGATCGCGGAAGGCGGGCGTTTTGTGGAGCACACTAAGCTATCGTGTTCTTCAGGCTTCATCGCTTAGTAAAGGTACATGATTGTGTAGTAATAACTAAATGATTGTTTGGATTTTTCTAGACGATCGTATAGTAAATACTAAATGATTGTTTAACTCTGGGAGTGCTGGTAAGCGATAGAGCAAAGAGTTTGTTTTATCGTGTAAACGATCGCGGGGTGCTTAGTACACGATGGTAGGAGAAGCAATGCTTTGCCGAGCAGTTCAAGACCTTGTTCGCCTATTTGAACTGAAGACTCCTTGTCTTTATAATAGTTAGCTTTCCTTTTTGTGTTTTAAGGCAATTTTACCTGGTTCATCAACTCTTATTGCTTATACATGTGATGTATGGTACTTATATGCCAAAGTGTTTATCATATAGTTAAAAACCCACCTTAGGTTGTGCAATTATTCATGCATCATGTATTATAAATGTTATAATCTTGCATGAAGAAATTACTTGAAAGCATGCGCATGCATCATGAAATATAAGAGTTATATTTTGCATGCATTGAGCATTATCATGCATCATCCTTTTATTATAATTGTTATAGTCTAAGGGTGAATGGAAGCATGTTTTGCTTGTTTCATTGTTAGTTTGTATAAGTGTTATATAAAAGAAGTAGCAATGAATGGAAAATGTATTGAGCATGACACTTAGGTTGTTTATAATCGTTATGCATGCCTTGCATGTGTTAGCTTAGCATTGTGGTTGTTTCCGTTTATAAATGTTATAAAGGCAATTAGACCAAAAATAAATAATTCAGAGTTGCATGCGGACTTAGGGTGAACTCAAGTTTTTTAAAAGGGTTTTAAAATTGGATTGAGATAGACCTAAGTTCAAGTGGTTCTAAAGAGTTTAGTAATCTAGATTAATTTTTTAAAATCGGTTTAATAGGATTGAATTGGTTGAGATAAAAGACTAAATTTGTTATAAACTTATCTATAAGGGACCTTTTGGCTAAGGCGAGTTCTGGCTAGGCTGAGGTTCTTAAGTTGACGGAAATGTAACGCCCCTACATAAGAACCTACCTAGAAAGGTGAATTAGATAGATTTTCAACAAACATGCGACGATTTGGTCAAAGACTCCGTTAAAGAGTTTAATGGAGATGATCAAAAGTTGTTTCACTGTCCAAGGTAAATATTACTCTTGAAAAAAACCTAAAAGTCACTTAGTTAAAATCCTTAGCCATGTTTTTTCTAGGTAAGCTAAACCCTAGGTTATAAAATACTCAATGGGAGGAAGAGGCATATCAAATATGTCTATGATTCCACTCACTTTTCTCCCTGTATGTTCACATCGTGAGATTCATGCTTGGTCTCGAGATGCCCAGGATGCATCCCCCTTCGGATGGTGTTTGCATGAGTAAATATCAAGGTGGACGGAAAGAGTACTTATAGTAAGTGGGTGAACGGTGTGTGTGTCAATATGTCCTATTGTCTCCGTCATTGGTTCACACTGTGAGATCATTCTGTACACCCTCGTGTCGCCTTCGGAGCATCCCCCTTCATATGGGTTTTGTACAGTTAGTCAATATCAAGGTAAACTCCAGAAATGGATAGGGTCGCTTTAGGTTTTGCCTCAATTGAATTTTTTCCCTTCGGATTGGCCTTTTGGGATGGACATCTAGGGCTTAAAATGGCGGGTCACACTTACTGGAGATTGTTAAGTTAATGATCTCTTGGCCAAATCAATGATGGATTGTCGTTATAGGAACAATAGTTGTTCTAGTATTAATGACTAGTTGAGAACTTCTCAATTCAGAGGAGGGATGATTGACCTCCCATCAGCAGCTTTCGTCCTAAACCTTTGAAGCATCATTGCAAAACTAGATGTCACACGGGGTTCATGTCAGTTTTGCTAAAACCTTATTGGATGATGTTTTGTTTTACAACAGGTATTTGTTTAAAACCTAATGTAGGTCAATGTGTTTTTATTTTCAGCAACTCGTTAGTATTTTTGTTTAAAGCTTTTAAAAATGACCAATTACTTACAGTGGAAAGAATCATATGAAACGAATTTGGTGGCAAACGACCTCGATCCCACTACTCTCCAAAAGAGGAGACAAAATAGTAAATATGATTTATTGGTCTTGGAGACATGTCTAGTAGAGAATGATGATTCGGTACTAGTGAGGTTGTTTCATCTGTTGTTGTATGCAGGCTGAAGTTATTTGTTGACAAGAAACGTTATCTGTTAGTGGATAATGTTTTTGTAGTTCCTCATATTAAGAGGAACTTAATTTCGATTTCTTGTCTCATTGAACAAGGCTACACCTTCTCCTTTTCTGAGAATAAAGTGTTTATTTTCAAGAATGGAATGGAGATTGGTTGTGGTTCAATGGAAAATAACTTATATGTACTAAGGTCGTTAGTCATAAAAGCCTTGTTTAACACTGAAATGTTCAGTACGGAAAGCTAAAAGACCAAAGGTTTCTCCAAAGGAACATGCTCATCTTTGGTATGTTAGGTTAGGTCACATCAACCTCAATAGGATTGAGAATTTGGTGCAAAGTGGACTTCTAAAGAGTTTAGAAGAAAACTCATTGTCGGTATGTGAATCATGCCTCGAAGGCAAGATGACCAAACGACCTTTTACTGGAAAAGGTTACATAGCCAAGGAAGCCTTAGAGCTTATACATTTAAACCTCTGTGGTTCGATGAATGTTAGAGGTCGAGGTGGGTATGAATATTTCATCTCTTTCATAGATGATTATTCAAGGTTTGGGTATCTCTTCCTAATGCAATGTAAGTCTGAAGCCCTTGACAAGTTCAAGGAGTATAAGGCTGAAGTTGAAACTTGTTAGGTAAGAAGATAAAAACACTATGATCTGATCGTGGTGGACAGTATATGGACCTTCAATTCCAGAACTATATGATAGAACATGGGATTGCGTCCCAACTCTCGGCCCCTGGTACACCTCAGCATAATGGTGTATCAGAAAGGAGAAACAGGACCTTGTTGGACATGGTTCAGTCTATGATGAGTTATGCTCATCTTCCATACTCGTTTTAGGGTTATGCAATGCAGACTGCATGTTATATCCTGAACAACGTTCCCTCAAAAAGTGTTTTTGAAACACCTTTTGAGTTATGGAGAGGTTGTAAAGGTAGTTTACGCCACTTCAGGATTTGGGGTTGTCCAGCACATGTGCTAATGACTAACCCAAAGAAGTTAGAACCTTGTTCGAAGGTTTGCCTCTTTGTAGGCTACCCCAAGGAAACGAGAGAAGGATACTTCTATGATCCAAGTGAGAACAAAGAGTTTGTTTCCACTAATGCTATCTTCTTGGAAGAAGATCACATGAGGGATCATAAGCCACGAAGTAAACTCGTTTTACATGAGATCTCTAGTGAGACTGAGACTGCTGAAGGTTCAACAAGAGTTCTTGAACAGTCAGACAGAGCAACAAGAGTTGTTGAGATCGGAACGTCTAGTCAACCAGCTCAATAATTGAGATTGCCTCGACGTAGTGGGAATGTTATGAACCCACCGAATCGCTACATGGGTTTGACTGAAGCCCTAAATGTCATTACGAATGTGGGGTCAAGGATCTGTTGTCTTTTAAGAAAGCAATGGAGGATGTTGACAAATATGAATGGGTTAAGGCCATGAACCAAGAAATGGAGCCTATGTACTTCAATAACATCTGGAAGCTTGTTGATCCACCTGATGGAATAAAACCAATTGGGTGTAAATGGATCTTTAAGCGAAAGAGAGGTGTAGATGGAAAGGTGCAAATCTTTAAGGCTGCACTCGTGGCAAAGGGTTATACCTAGGTTGAGGGAGTTGACTATGAGGAAACTTTCTCACCTGTTTTCATGTTGAAGTCTATCAAGATTCTCCTATCCATAACCACATTTTATGATTATGAAATATGGCAAATGGATGTCAAGACTGCCTTTTTTAATGGTAATCTTGAGGAGACCATCTATATGACTCAACCAGGGGGGTTCATAGTTCCAGATCAAGAGCAAAGAGTTTGCAAGCTTAATAGGTCTATTTATGGGAAACAAGCATTTAGATCTTAAAGAACATCAAATTTGACACTGTTGTCAAGTCATTTGGCTTTGATCAGAACGATGATGAGCCTTGTGTTTACAAGAAGATCATCAACAGCTCAGTAGCTTTCCTGGTACTATATGTGGATGATATCCTACTCATTGGGAATGATGTAGGGTATCTGACTAACACTAAGAGTTGGCTAGCTGCCCAGTTCCAAATGAAAGATTTGGGTGAGGTACAGTATGTTTTCGGGATCTAGATCATTCGGGATCGCAAGAACAAACGGTTAGCCCGTCTCAGGCATCGGACATTGATCAAATGTAGATCAGGTATAGGATATAGGATTCCAAAAGGGGTTTATTACCCTTTAGGCATGGAATCATTCTGTCTAAGGATCAATGTCCTAAGAAACCTCAAGAGGTTGAGGAGATGAGATGGATTCCCTATGCTTCTGCTGTACAAAGTTTGATGTATGCAATGTTGTGTACTCGACCCGACATTTGCTATGCAGTAGGGATTGTCAGTCGGTATCAGCCCAATCTAGGATTTGATCACTGGACGGCAGTCAAGACGATCCTCAAGTATCTTCGGAGAACGAGGGTTTACATGCTTGTATATGGAGATAAGGATCTGATCCTTAAGGGATACAACGTTGTTGATCCCTTTAGAAAGGCCCTCACGGCTAAAGTGTTTGAGGGTCACCTAGAAAGTCTGGGTCTGCGAGACACGCACCATCTTATCTAGGGCAAGTGGGAGATGATACTGGGGTATGCCCTAGTTTATTGTATATTGTACATTTTTATATTGCATTGTACATTAGTCTCCCGAGTCATTAGGACAAGTGGGAGATTGTTGGGATTAGTATCCTAATTCTCCTAGAGTCTCGTTGTTTTGTAAGGATACAGATTGTGTTGGATCGATATGGCAACCCTAGAGGGGGGGGTGAATAGAGTTTAATTAAACTTTTTTTTCTAAATTAACCCAATTAAACTAATTAATACACTTTTTATAAATAATAAGAAATTTTCAATTTATGCAACAAATAAGATGACAAAAATGTGATAATTTAACTCTATCACATTTTAGCAAATAAATAAGAACAAACTAAAACATACAATAAATTGCTTAAATTAATTGCAAAAATAAAAATGAAAGAGTTAGAGAAGAAGACACCGTAATTTTTATAGTGGTTCGGTCAAACTCGACCTACTCCACTCCCCAAGCGTCTCTTGGGAATTTGAACAAAATCTTCCCGACTCTTTCCACAGATTAGAGCCCAATCATTACACCACCGCTCCTTTTACGGGTTCAAGAGCAAACCCGATTCTTTCCACGGTTTAGAATCAAACCGTTACAAATGTTGGAATTTTTGAAAAACACAATACAACTCTCACTAGAGTGGACCATTGGATTTTGGGAAAAAAAAAAATCAATGGTGAAGATTTTAAACTAAAATAGTCGTTAGATACAAACAAAATATAATATTAAATTCCTTTTCTTTTGAAATTCATTTCCTTTTTAAAATTAATCCAAAAAATAAAAAACATACCATGTGTCAAAAACTAGCCGTAAGACACAAACATAAAATAATATTAAATTTATTTTCCTTTTAATTCATTTTCTTTTTAAATTCATTCTTTTTAAAGTCAATCCAAAACTAAAAAAACATACCATGTGTAAAAAAACTAATCGTTAGACACAAACATAAAATAATATTAAATTTATTTTCCTGTTAAATTTCATTTTTTTAATAAAATAATATATATATATATATATAATACTCTAAATAACCAAAAGCCCCACGTGTCACTCTCCCAAAGCTCCACGTGTCGTCACCGGATTGGTCATTGATGCTGACTCAGTCTCTACATCATCGCCACCGGTATTTTTCAATAAAACTCGTTTCGGTCATAACTTCTTCGTTTTATCTCTGATTTGAGTGATTCAAGAGGTGTTGGAATCGTTGTTCCGAGCTCTATGCTATGGACATATTAAAACACTAAGATTTTCAGTAATTAAAATTTGAGTTTGTTATCATCAAAACACTGATTAATTAATTAATTAAAATTAATTAATTTGAGATTAAGAGCCAAAAAGCCAACAATCTCCCCCTTTTTTATGATGACAAACCATTCAAAAAAAATAGCTTGAAATACATGTAAACCATATGTAGCACATAATAAAATTCAACGTATCACCATAAAAATCATTCTTGAAATTCACTCAAAAAAATAAATTCTCCCCCTAATTAATACAATCAAAATCATAACAAATTTATAGTATATTTTTCTTAAACTTCTCCCCCTTTGGAATCATCAAAAAGAATAATTAAGAAAAATTTAGAACTACATAAATGTTTCCCTTAAAAACATGAACATAAATTTAGCACAACTCCCCCTAAGAATATTAACACATGCTTTCCATATCTCCCCCTATCAAAATGCCTTCTAAAAGCTTTAACAAGTAAAATTATAAATCAAGAGGCATCACAACGAATAATACCAAGCTCAAGCCTATTTTTGCAAAAGTTTTCTTCATTCAAAGGCTAGGTAAAAATATCCGTTAATTGATTATTAGAGCCTACAAATTCAAGAGTATTATTATCATTTTGCACATGCTCTCTAATAAAGTGATGCCTAATATCAATATGCTTAGTCCTAGAATGATGTATAGGATTTTTAGTCAAATTAATAGCACTAGTATTATCACAAAATATAGGCACATTATCAAACTTTAATCCAAAATCACAAAGAGTTTGTTTCATCCAAAGAATTTGAGTACAACAACTAGCAACTACAATATATTCCGCTTCGGTAGTGGATAAGGCAACCGAATTTTGCTTTTTACTAAACCAAGAAACTAAGGAATTACCAAGAAATTGACAAGTCCCGCTAGTACTCTTACGATCAAGTAAACTATCCGCAAAATCCGCATCGGAATATCCTACCAAATTAAATTCAATATTTCTAGGATACAATAAGCCTAAATCAATAGTATCAAGCAAATATTTAAAAATTCTTTTAACGGCATGTAAAGGTGTTCCTTAGGACAAGATTGAAATCTAGCACAAAGACATACACTAAACATAATATCGGGTCTACTAGTGGTTAAATAAAGTAAAGATCCAATCATACTTCTATAAGTTTTTATATCCACACACTTACCTTTTTCATCCTTGTCAAGCTTAGTGGATGTACTCATAGGAGTTTTTGCAAATTTACCTTCATTGAATTTGAACCTTTTGAGCAAATCCCTTATGTATTTTTATTGACTTATGAAAATACCATCCTTGAGTTGTTTGATTTGGAGTCCAAGGAAGAAGCTAAGTTCTCCCATCATACTCATCTCAAATTCACTATGTATACACTTAGAAAATTCTTCACACAAAGATGAATTAGTAGAACCAAAAATAATCATCCACATATATTTGTACTAAAAGCATATCATTTTCTTTAGTCTTAATAAAAAGAGTAGTATCAATTTTACCCATTTTAAATCCATTCTCAAGCAAGAAATTACTAAGTCTATCATACCAAGCTCTTGGAGCTTGTTTTAAGCCATAAAGAGCCTTTTTCAACTTATAAACATGATTAGGAAAATCAAAACTTTCAAACCTCGGAGGTTGTTCTACATAAACTTCCTCCATGATATAACCATTTAAAAATGCACTTTTCACATTCATTTGATACAAAATGAAATTCTTATAAGAAGCAAAAGCAAGCAACATTCTAATAGCTTTTAATCTAGAACCGGGTGCGAAAGTTTCTTCATAATCTATTCCTTCCTTTTGACAATAACCTTGAGCTACAAGTCTAGCTTTATTTCTAATAATATTTCTATTTTCATCCATTTTATTTCTAAAGACCCATTTAGTTTCAATTATAGAAGCATGAGAGGGCCTAGGGACTAACTCCCGAACTTTATTCCTTTCAAATTTATTTAATTCTTCTTGCATAGCTAAAATCCAAAATTCATCATTTTCGACATCTTTAAAACTTTTTGGTTCAATTTGAGAAACAAAAGCAAGATTATTAAACATATTAAGAGAGGAACGAGTTTTCACACCTTGTTCGAGATCATCAAGAATTAATTCTTTAGGATGGGAAGGAGCGTACCTCCACTCTTTAGACATGGAAGAAGAACCAACTTCGTTCTTTTCGATTAAGCTCACCTCTTACTTACTTGAAAAAATTTCCTTGCCTTTGTCACTATAAGTAAATCTCCAAAATTTCCTTCTAAAACATCACTATAAATAGGCTCATTAGAAATAACATTGCAAGATTCATCAAATAGTACATGCATAGATTCCTCAATTACTAAAGTTCTTTTATTTAAAATTCTATAACCTTTACTAGTAGAGGAATAGCCAAGGAAAATACCAACATCCGTCTTAGAATCAAATTTTTCAAGTTTTTCTTTGTTATTCAAAATAAAACATTTGCAACCAAAAACTTTGAAATACCCAATATTTGGAATATTGTTATGCCAAAGTTCATAAGGAGTTTTATCCAAAGAAGGTCTAATTAAAACTCTATTTAAAATATAACAAGCGGTGTTAACGGCTTCCGCCCAAAAGTATATAGGTAAACCATACTCATGCAACATTGATCTAGCAAATTCTTTCAAAGTACGATTTTTCCTTTCAACTACACTGTTTTGTTGAGGAGTTCTTGGAGCGGAGAAATTATGAGAAAAACCATTTTCTTCACAAAAAGTTCCAAAAGCATTGCTATCAAATTCTCCTCCGTGATCACTCCTAATTTTAGAAATCAAAAAACCTTTTTCATTTTGAACTCTTTTTGCAAAACTAGAAAAGCTTTTCAAAGCACCATCATGATATTTTAGCATCAAAACCCAAGTAAAGCTTGAAAAATCATCAACTATCACAAAAGCATAATAGTTCCCTCCAAAACTAGCAATTCTAGAAGGGCCAAATAAGTCCATGTGTAATAGTTGAAGGGGTCTAGTTGTAGAGATTACATTTTTAGATTTGAAAGAGGACTTAGTTTGCTTACCCATTTGACAAGCATCACAAACTTTGTCTTTTTCAAATTTAAATTTGGGAAGACCTCTAACCAAAGAATTCTTGGAAATATTTGAAATTAAGTGCATGCTAACATGTCCTAGTCTTCTATGCCATAACCAAGAATCATTATGCAAAGCCGATAAACATTTATCATTAATAGGACAATCATTCAAATCAATAGTATAAACATTTTCATCTCTATTTCCAACAAATATAACTTTTCTATCACTAGCATTTTCAATGATGCAATTCTTTTTATCAAACACAACTCTAAAGCCTTTATCACAGAATTGACTAATACTAAGTAAATCATGTTTCAAACCATCAACCAAAAGTACATTTTCAATTAAAATACAAGATTCATTACCTCTACTACCTTTACCAATTATTTTACCTTTCTTGTTGTCACCAAAGGTTACAAGACCTCCATCCTTTTTGGAGAGAGAGACAAACTTGGATGGGTCTCCCGTCATGTGCCTCGAGCAACCACTATCCAAGTACCACTTGTTTCTCTTAGAGGCTTTCAAACAAACCTACAAACACAAAAGTTCAAGTTTGATTCTTTGGTACCCACACTTGTTTAGGTCCTAGATGGTTATCATTGACAAACTTGGGAATCCATTTCATTTTTGCATAGACATTTAAGGCATTGGATTTAGACAAGTAACAAGAATAAGTTGTATGTCCAAACTTGCCACATGAGAAACAAACAACATTATGCAAAGATTTATCTCTTACAACAAATTTATGCACTCTACTTTTCTTGGAGAAATTATTCCTTGGAGCATTGTGAAACTTTGCCCTTTGAGAAAAATTTCTTCTTGGAGAAGTAGTATGAGCATATTTCAATTTAAAACACTTAGGTCTAATATGGCCTTCAACACCACAATAATGACATATAGGCACAAAGTTAGATTTAATATGATTAGACACAACCTTAGACATATTAAGCTTAGGCATATTATGAGATGCTTTAACAAAGATAGTTTTAGAACATGAAGGATTAGAACATTCATCAATATAGCCTAAACCTCGTTTATCACCAAAAGGCTTGCCTACTTCAATTATCTTGTCTAATCTTTGAGCACCTATTGTCAACTTTTTAATAGATTCTTTAGCCTTATCAAGTTCTTGCAAAGCACTAAATTCCTTTTCTTTGAGTAATTTAATCAAATTATCTTTTTCACAACTATCATGCTCAAGAAATTTAACTTTGTCAAGCAAGGCATTTTTCTCATCACAATCAAAAGCATGCTTGTCACAAGAGATATTCATTTCATCAATATGCATAGCATCATGCCATTTTCTTTTAAGCAAGCAATTTTTTCAAGTAAAAACTTATTTTTACTAGATAAAACATTGTTTTTCTTTTTAAGCACAACATACTTAGAACTAAGTTTTTCTAAATCATTTTGCATATTTTCAAAAGCTTCAAACAATTCATTATAAGAAAGAGGTTCTAGAGTTACCTCATCATTTTGTTCATCTTCTTTGTCACTATGAGCCATGAAGCAAAAATTGGCCACTTTTTCATTATCACTCCCACTTTCGCTTTCATCGCTATCATCCCAAGTAGCTTTCATTGCTTTCTTCTTGGATTTCTTGGATGATTTGAGAAAAGGACAATCGGTTCTAATATGACCCGACTTCTTGCATTCATAGCATATTACCTCATCCTTTTTGTTCTTTTCACCTTTTGACTTTTTTGGTTGGAGAAATGCTTCTTGAATTGCTTCTTTCTCTTGATGAAGTTCTTATACTTTAGTGAAAGACAGACACATCATCTTCATCAAGGTCATCTTCATCTTGGGAGTCAACTTCTAAAGAGATGGTCTTTAAAGCTATACTCTTTTCTTTCTTTTTCTTCTCATCCTCCATGTTTTTCTTGATCTTTATCTCATGCGTCAACAACGAGCCCATGAGTTCATCAATGGAGAGAGATTTGAGATCCTTTGCCTCTTGAATGGCGGTGACTTTAGGCTCCCATTGTTTAGGCAAAGACCACAATAGCTTCTTTATCTTCTCAAGATTTGAGTACTTTTTCCCAAGTCCTTCTAAAGCATTGACAATGTTAGTAAATCTAATAAACATATCGGAAATAGCTTCATTTTCATCAATTTTAAACATTTCATATTGATGAACTAACATGTCAATCTTTGTTTCTTTTACTTGACTAGTTCCTTCATAAGTAATTTCTAATTTATCCCATATCTCTTTAGCGGTTTTGCAAATAGACACTCTATTATACTCAACTTCATTCAAAGCACAAAATAAGCAATTAATAGCTTTGGCATTTAAAGAGCATGTTTTCTTTTCATTTATTGACCATTCTTCCTTAGGTTTTATAGTGCTAACACCATCAACATCTTTTGTTGGAATTTTAAAACCTTCCTCAACAATATCCCATAAATCATAATCAATAGAAAGCAAGAAAAATATCATTCTATTTTTCCAATAACTATAATTAGTACCATTAAAGAAAGGAGGCTTTGTAATAGATTGACTATCTGTAAAAGTGATAAAACCTAAAGTTGTCATAGCTCAAAAACAACTATGTTTATCAAGAAATAAATATTTCAAGAAGAGCAACCCGCTCTGATACCAATTTTTTGATCGATATGGCAACCCTAGAGGGAGGGGGGGTGAATAGGGTTTAATTAAACTTTTTTTCTAAATTAACCCAATTAAACTAATTAATACACTTTTTATAAATAATAAGAAATTTTCAATTTATGCAACAAATAAGATGACAAAAATGTGATAATTTAACTCTATCAAATTTTAGCAAATAATAAGAACAAACTAAAACATACAATAAATTGCTTAAATTAATTGCAAAAATAAAAAGGAAAGAGTTAGAGAAGAAGACACCGTAATTTTTATAGTGGTTCGGTCAAACTCGACCTACTCCACTCCCCAAGCGCCTCTTGGGAATTTGAACAAAATCTTTCTGACTCTTTCCACGGATTAGAGTCCAACCATTACACCACCGCTCCTTTTACGGGTTCAAGAGCAAACCCGATCCTTTCCACGATTTAGGAACAAACCGTTACAAATGTTGGAATTTTTGAAAAACACAATACAACTCTCACTAGAGTGGATTTACAAGTTTAAGCACTCAACAAATTTATCCTCACAATACAATAACACTCTCTCAAGAATAAGATGAAAAGAAAAAAAAATTGGGAACTTAGAGAGAGCAACAATGGAACTTTTGAGTTTTGGAGGATTATGAAATGTAAAATTTGTTAGTTTAAAATTTGGAGAGGAAGATGGTTTATATAGAGATGGAAAAATTTTTAGAAACCACAATTAATTTGGACCATTGGATTTTGGAAAAGAAAAATCAATGGTGGAGATTTTAAACTAAACTAGTCGTTAGATACAAACAAAATATAATATTAAATTCCTTTTCTTTTGAAATTCATTTTCTTTTTAAAATTAATCCAAAAAATAAAAAAACATACCATGTGTCAAAAACTAGCCGTTAGACACAAACATAAAATAATATTAAATTCATTTTCCTTTTAATTCATTTTCTTTTTAAATTCATTCTTTTTAAAGTCAATCCAAAAAATAAAAAAACATACCATGTGTAAAAAACTAGACGTTAGACACAAACATAAAACAATATTAAATTTATTTTCCTTTTAAATTTCTTTTTAATTTCATTTTTTTAATAAAATAATATATATATATATATAATATTTTAAATAACCAAAAGCCCCACGTGTCACTCTCCCAAAGCTCCACGTGTCATCGCCAAATTGGTCATTGATGTTAACTCAGCCGCCACGTCATCGCCACCGATATTTTTCGATAAAACTCGTTTCGGTCATAACTTCTTCCTTTTAGCTCCGATTCGAGTGATTCAAGAGGTGTTGGAATCGTTGTTCCGAGCTCTACGCTATGGACATATTAAAACTCTAAGATTTTCAGTAACTAAAAATTGAGTTTGTTATCATCAAAATATTGATTGATTAATTAATTAAAATTAATTAATTTGAGATTAAGGGCAAAAAAGCCAACAGATTGTTCAATGAATAAAATAAGTGTTATTTAATTTTGACCTTTACTCATATCAATAAACAAAGCTCCTTGGTTATCTTATGTGAACTTAAGCATGTATATATGATATACAAATGGATCATGCCTTAAGTGATAACCTAAATAGGTCTGTAGTATAAAGATTAAGGTGGATACCTGATCCTGGTGACACTACGGATATGGCCTGCTTTGTAGAGGTTTGCAAGTGCAGTAAAATGCTACAGATGGTAGATCCTGACCATTCATGTGGAGACGTGGAGCGGGGGTGTCCTATACAAAGAGTTTGTATAAAACCTAGACCACGAGATGACTAGACTCTGTATATAACGCCGTTGATACTAGAGACTTGCATCTCACCTAAACGACCATAGGTGACACAACCTCAATCCTGAGTGTTTTAGGAACTCCTGCCTTTGAGGGCGATACTTGATTAGTATGGGTGAAAGTGGCCAGATTGCCAACTCAACATGCCTACCTTTTTTGGGGGCTTGTCTGATTTAGGAGCTAGGAACTCAGTTACACAAGATGGAATTCACTCTTTCCTCGAAGCAGGGATAAGTAGAGAGATTGCTCCCTTAAGGGCTGATTTCGGGACTTGAACATAGTGGCCATAGCTTCTCTTTGGAAGAGAAGACTCAGTCATAGTAGGACTATGACTTATGTTCATTAGAGGGATCAGTGGTACTTAAGAAGACAGATGTAACTACAGGGGCATAACAGTTATTGGTCCAACTGTACTTACGAGCGATCTGTGAAGGTTGTCGCACTGCTGATTGGTTAAGATGGACACATAATATATCTGTAGTAAGGAGAGTTCAGCTATCGGTCTTTAGTGGAGTGCCTAGAAGTTAACAGATGGTGGATCCCGTGACTAAAGAGTTTAGTCAGTTATTCACGTACTATTGGAACTTTGAGCTACAGGTCCATGAGGTCCCCTTGGTAGCTCAATGGATTTAGTTGATCAGTTTTTGGTGTTGATTTGAAATGTTCAAATTGATAAGAGGTATTTTGATTATATATGATATAATCGGTATGATGTATGAAATACATCTAGTGGAGGATTGAAGTAAATGAGATTTACATTAAGTACCATAGAATAGAAAAAGAACTATGGTTTATATGTTTCATAAGATGAAATATTAAAACTATAGGTTATAAATATAGTATGATAGGTTGGTTATCATTTATGTTTATAATAATATTAATTATTGGATAATTAATTCTTTTTCTTTTAAATAACCAAATTAGTGGGTGATTATTTGATCATGGTAACCGTGAGTTTAAAAGGAAAATGGTTTTTCTATTTTCAAAAGAGGTTTTTACAAACGATAGAAAAAGTTTTGAGTTTTCTCTCCGCACAAAAGAAACTCACAAAGTCGTCAAGTAAATTCGGATTTACTAAAAGACGATTGGGCAAGCTAAACGATCGTGCAGTATTTACTAAACGATCGCATAGTTTGCTAGACGATCGTTGGCCTAAGGTAAACGATCGTGTAGAGCCTGTAGGCAACAGACCGAGCTAAACGATGAGCTATACGATAGGTCTCCGCCATCTCCCACTTGCCCAGTCGTGTACGCGATCGGTGTTTCCTCCGTTTGTCTGCCTCATACCAAGTCTGAACAG
Source organism: Benincasa hispida (assembly GCF_027475165.1). NCBI lineage: Eukaryota > Viridiplantae > Streptophyta > Magnoliopsida > Cucurbitales > Cucurbitaceae > Benincasa > Benincasa hispida. The sequence goes on from NC_143478.1 coordinate 14,068,665, forward strand.
AGCCCACCCTCTGGATTCTCACACCGAGAATACCAAGGTAGCCTTGTTGGTGGTGTCAGACTCAACTCGACACCGTCGAGGTTTTTTGGAGGTCGTTCGTGGTGCTGTGGAGGTCGTTCGTGTTGCGGAGGAGTTCGTGACCGATGAGATCGTTGAGGACAAGTGCGAAGTGTTCATGCTGTGTTGCAATCGTGTAGATCGAGCGCTCGTGGTTGCTATTGTTCGATCAGATTCGCGCAACAGAGCGTGGAAACGCATCCTCATATGTGCATAGAGTTTGATCTCTGTTCATTTGAGTTTATTCATACTGTAATTTCTCTGTATGAATTGTATAACCATTTGTATGAAGTCGACTATAAATATATGTTCACTTATGATTGTAATTTGGAATAGTCTTGTTCCACTGCTCATGGAAATCTCGGATCTGATTTCCTTCAAACATATTGTTGTTAATAAAATAAGTATGATTTTATAAACATATACTCAATCCAATAAACTAATATCCGAGGTTATTCATGTAATTTAAACAAGTATGTAGAGACATACAAGTGGATCTTGTTTAAATAATAACCTAAACGATTTGTAGTAGATGGATAAAGTTGGGTACCTTATCCTGGTGACACTATGGATATGACCCCCTTTGTAGGTGTTACAAATGTTGTAAAGTGCTACAAATGATCTGATCCTGATCATTCGTTTGGAGACATGCAAGTGGAGGTATCCTATACAAAGAGTTTATATAAGACCGGACCACGAAATGATTAGTCTCTTTATATAATATAATTAAATTATTTCAGTTATATGTGATATAATTGTCATAATGTATTTAATACATTATAGCTTAATGGGAGGAAGTAAATATTTGAATGAGATTCAAATATATTTTCTATGAATTGGATTCATAGTTATTAAATTTAATATAAATATGATTTATATTAAATTCCATATAACAGAGAAAAGAAACTATAGTTTATATTGTATGTGATACAATATTAAAACTATAGGTTATATGTTATATTTGATATAACATATAATTTAATATAAATATAATATGATAAGTTAGTTATCATATTTATTTATATTATATTATTATTTGAATAATAAGGAAGGGAATTATAATTCTCTTCCCCATCTTTTCTCTACATCTACTTTTAGTGGAGATGGTTATCTTTTATGGCAAGAGGAATAAAAGAAAAATAGTTTTTCTTCTTCCTCTACGTTTTGAACGTTGTTGTTGAACGATTGTGAGAAAGACAGAAGAGTTCTGTATCTTTGAGTTTTCGTATGAAAAAGCTCTCAATCTTTCTCCTCCATATTAATCTTCCCCTCTAAACAAAAATAGACAGAGTCCACCACTCCTGGGTTCTCACCCTAAGAATACCAAAGTAACATTGTGGTAGTGTCCGGGTTTTGGTTCGAGATCTATCTTGAAGACATGATTGTTTCGGGACGAAGAAAAGGTTCTTCAAATGTAATATTTCCTTAACTCTTTTCTTGTAATAGCATGCTGTAATTTAATTTAAATGCATATTTATTTGTATGTTTACTGTAACTTTGTATTCGATAATTAATGAAATTTGGTCGATCCGCTTCCGCTCAAGGTTCTCCTCATATGAGTTCCTTCAAAAAGTCCAAACTATTGGGGTTGATGATGTGGGTTCTGTAGTTTGTAATTGTATTGTGCAAACAATTTATTTATTTAATAACATCTGAGGTATTCATTAACCCACAAAACCAATAAATAAATATCCAAGGTTTTCTTCTGAAGCTTAAACATGTATGTGGAGACATACAGGTGGATTGTATTTAAGTGATAACCTAAAGGGTCTGTAGTAGATGGATAAGGTTGGGTACCTTATCTTAGTGACACTAAGAATACGACCCGCTTTGTAGATGTTATTGTTACAGTTGATTCCCTATAGGTCGTTGGTCTTATAGTTTTTGTAATGTACAAATAATTTATTTATTTAGTAAAATATGAGGTATTTTATTCGATATTTAGTAACATTAACCCACAAAACTAATAATCTAACATCCAAGGTTATCTTCTGTAGTTTAAACATATATGTAGAGACATACGCGTTGATCGTGTTTAAATGATAATCTAAATGGTCTATAATAGATGGATAAGACTGGGTAACTTATCCTGGTGACACTATGAATATGGCCTGCTTTATAGATGTTATTGTTGGGGTTTATGTCCTAAAGTCTTGTGCCCTGTAGTTTGTAAACAATTTGTACGAACCCTTGTGATGTATAATATATGATATTTACTTCACATCTTATTTTATGCTCAGTTGCATGTTTTATTTGCTTTACCGCAAACCAATAAACTTAAAATCCTTGGTTATCTAAGTGATACAAATGGATCATGTCTTGAGTGATAACCAAAATGGTTTGTAGTATATGGATATAGGAGGAAAACCTTATCCTAGTAACGCTACGGATGCGGCCCGCTTTATGGAATGGTCACAAGTTTTGTGACTTGTCACAGATCGTTTGATCCTGATCATTCGTGTTGGAGACATGCGAGCGGAGGTGTCCTATACAAAGAGTTTGTATAAGACCTGACCATGAAGTGTTAACGTCTCGTTATATAACACCGTTCATGACAGAGACTTCACTTCACTAGAATAACCATAGGTAATATGACCTCAATCCTGAATGAGTTGGGAACTCCTGTCATTAAGGGCGGTCCTTTAATTTGTATGGGTGCGAGTGGCCAGGTCGCCAATTCAAACCTACCATTTTGGGGATTCGTCTGATTTGGGAGCTCGGAACTCAGCTACACAAGATGGAATTCACTCCTTCCCCGAGGCAGGGGTAAGTAGATAAATAATTCCCGTAAAGGCGATTCCAGGGCTTAAACGATGTGCTGCCACACACCTTCTCTTGACCCGAGAGGTGTTCACACATAGTTGGACTATGTTTTATTGTTCATTAGAGGAATCAGTGGTACTTAAGGAGTGAGATGTAACTACAGGGGCAAAACAATAATTTGGCTCAGTTGTACTTATGAGCATCTGTGAAGGGTCATCGTACTCATGATTGTTATATCCGAATGGACACAGAAATATATTTGTGGTAAGAAGAGTTCAGTTATTGGTCTTTAGTGGAATGCCTGATAGTTAACGGATGGTGGATCTCATGGCTAAAAAATTTAGTCAACTATTCACATACCATTGGAGCTTCAAGCAGGGTAGCTTGGATAAAGTCGAAAATCAGTGTTTGGGTTAATTTGAAATGTTCAAAATGACAAGAGGATATGATATAATTGGACTGGTTAATTATATATGATATAATTGGCTAAATGTATGAGATACATTATTTTGGAGGAAATTAGATATAAATATGATTTATATCAAGTAGGGGAGAATTTACTATAGTAGATATGTGATATCAAATTATAAGGTAAAAATATAATATGATTATATTTATTAATAATTTAATTGGTTAGTTATATGATAATTAACCTAAAAATTCTCTCGATGTGTGTTAGTGGGAAAAACCGCGTCGGTATTGTAATCGAAGAATAAAATGAAATTTTGTTTCATTTTGCAAAGTTCAAAAAAAATTCAAAAAAGTTCAAAAAGTTTGGCGTTGGTGTGGAAACGTAAACGATCGCATAAATCGAGAGCCTATACGATAGTCGCTCAGCACCTAAACAATCGCACGCTAGTTCCTAAACAATCGGATAGCTTTCCTAAACGATCGTATAGTGTGTCGTGTTTGCTAAACGATCGTATACCTTTTCCTAAATGATCGTTTGGTAAAACCTATACGATCGTGTAACTTCTTCTAAACTATAAGCATTTAGCTATATGATAGCTTCCTATTCTCTCCCACTTGCTTGTCGTCTACATGATCAATTCTTCCTCCTACCTCTACCAAACTCAACAAAGACCACACTTTGGGTTCTCACCCCGAGAATACCAAGGGCTCCTTTCTGGTGGTGTCGTCCCCGCTGCATTCATTTTTTTGCGGTTGTTCGTGCTGCTATGGCCGATGCATCTGCTGACCGTTTGTTGATCGGGTAGAGGTCTTCTGCTGCGTTGAGTTCCGAAGCTTGAAGAGCGTCTTCAACTAGTATGAGAACTCGTTCCCTTATATTTTAGTGTTCAAAGCATGTCATCAATTACTGTATATTTTCATAACTGTATATTCGAATGTATATGGTATATTTCAGTCACGGTGAAATTGGAAAGATCTGACGGCGCTCATAGAACTCTTCGTTAAGAGATCGTTCAGTTACAATTGTTGTAAAGTTCTATAAATGATCTGATCCTAATCATTTATGTAAAGACATGTGAGCAAAGATGTTCTATACAAAATGGTTTGTATAAGACCGGATAACGAAATGAATAGTCTCATAATATAACGCCATTAATAATAGACTTATATTTCACTAGGATGACCATAGGTGACATGACCTGAATCCTGAGTGAGTTATGAACTCCTATATATAAAGGTGGTCCTTTGATTTTCATGAGTGAGAGTGGTCAAATCGCTGACTCAATATGCTTACCATTTTGGGGATTTGTCTGATTTGGGAGTTGGCAACACAATTACACAAGATGGAATTCACTCATTCCTTAATGTTGGGATAAGTAGATAAATTGCTCTCTTAAGGGCTGATTCAGAGGTATGAACAATGTGGCGCCACACCCTCTTTTGATCCAAAAGAGATTTAGTCATAGTTGGACTATGACTTATTGTTCATTAGGGGGATCAATGGTACTTGAGGAGTTAAATGTAACTACATGGGAAAAACGGTAATTTTGGCCTAGTTGTACTTACAAGCAATTTGTGAAAGGTCGTCATAGTTATATTCAATTGACACAGAAATATATCTGTAGTTGAAAGAGTGCAGCTGTCTGACTTTAGTGGAGTGACAGGCAGTTAATGGATGTTAAGTAATTTAATAAAAAGAGTTTAATTAATTATTCAAGTATTATTGGAGCTTCAATCTATAGGTCCACAAGATCCTCTATGTAGCTCAACTGAGATTATTGATAATTAATTTTGGATTAATTTGAATTATTCAAATTAACTGAGAGAATTAATTATATATGATATAATTAATTTAAATTATTTATATGTGATATAATGAATATAATGTATTTGATACATTATAATAGAAAGTTTATATTTAGAGAAATTAAATATTTGGATATGATTCAAATATTAATTGTATGGATTATATTCATATAATTAAATTTAATATAAATGTGATTTATATTAAATACCATAAATGATTGAGAGAATTCAAACTATAGATTATATTGTATTTGATACAATATAAAAACTTTAGGTTATTTGTTATATTCAATATAACATATAGTTTAATATATAATATAATAAGTTGGTTATTATATATATATATACAATTCTTATTAAACTAAATTTTTTAATTTAATTGAGGAGAGAGTTATAACTCTCTCCTCCTATTTTTCTCTCTTTAATCAATCGTGTTTGGGGGGGAGGGGGTGGTTTCATCTTTACGTAATTCATCATCTTCTTCACAGAAGATCACAAAAGCACTGTGTGTGTGAAAAGCTTCCCCAAAAATAATTGCTCATGTAGAAAAATTCCTCTCCACTAAAATATTTTCCCTCTTTCAAAAATCAAAGAAGCCCACAACTCTCTATATTATTCTCATATCTTAAGGAGAATACAAAAAGTTCACTTGTAGTGGTGGCCAAATTAGGTTATTGCATTTTTGGAAATCGAGTTTCATACGAAGTGTTTGTGACCGGATCAAGGAGGAGTTTTGTGAAAACTTATTTGGCTTCAAGGGTAAGTAATCTAATTCCTTATCCTTCTCTATTTAATCTAATTAGCATGCTGTAAAATTTTGTAAAAAGCATAATTTGCGTTTCTCGTATTATAATTCTGTGAAATTGAAATTGGGACACGATCCGCGCTTCTGTATCGAACCTCACAATCCTTCAGTTACAATTGTTGTAAAGTTCTACAAATGATCTAATCCTGATCATTTATGTAGAGACATATGAATGGGTGTATCCTATACAAAAGGGTTTGTATAAGGTCGGATCACAAAATGAATAGTCTCATTATATAACATCGTTAATAGTAGAGATTTACATTTCACCATGATGACCATAGGTGACATGACCTGAATCTTAAGTGAGTTGTGAACTCCTACCTATAAAGACGGTCCTTTGATTTGCATGGGTGAGAGTGCCCACTGCCAGTTTGTCGATTCAATATACCTACCATTTCAGGGATTCGTTTAATTGGAGAACTGAGAACACAGCTACACAAGACGAAATTCACTCCTTCCCTAACGTCGGGGTAAGTAGATAAATTGCTCCATTTAGGGGTTGATTCTAGGGCTTGAACAATGTGGTGTCACACCCTCTCTTGGCTCGAGAGAGGTTTGGTCATAGTTGGACTATGACTTATTGTTCATTAGAGGGATCAGTGGTACTTAAAGAGTTAGATGTAACTATAGGGGCAAAATGGTAATTTTGGCCAGTTGTACTTACAAGCAATTTGTGAAGGGTCATCACACTATTGACTGGTTATATCTAATGGACATAGAAATATATTTGTAGTGCGAAGAGTGCAATTGTCGGTCTTTAGTAAAGTAACCGACAATTAATGAAAGTTGATTAATTTAATTAAAGAGGTTTAATTAATTGATCAAGTACCTTTGGAGATTCAATTTACAGGTCCATAAGATCCCCTTTATAACTCAACCGAGATTATTGAGAATTAAATTAATTTTGGATTAATTTGAAATGTTTAAATTAATTGAGTGATTAATTATATATGATATAATTAATATAATGTATTTGATATATTATAATATAAAGTTTTATTTGAGAGGAAATAAATATTTGAATTTGATTCAAATATTAATTATATGAATTCGATTCATATTAAAACTATACGTTAAAATTTAATATAAATTTGATTTATATTAAATATTATAGATTATATGAGAGATTAATAAACTATAGATTATATGTTATATGGGAAATAACATATAGTTTTAATTATATTAAAATTATTTTAATATAATTATATAAATTAAAGGGATTAGTTATTTGTTTTTAAAAATTTGAAAAAATTTAAAAGGAAGTTATTCCCCTATTCCCCTATTATCTCTCTATTGGAATAACCAACTAGGGTTTTTAGAAATGAGGTTTACAGAGGCATCTGCTTCTTCTTCCAAAAAACTTATATCAGAAAAATTCAGAAGAGTTCTGCGTTTTTAATTTCTCTCTAACTTTCTTCCCTCCTTCTGCCAAAATTAAAGCAAAGTCCACACCTCTTGCTAATTCTCATCCATAAGGAGAATACAAAGGTCCAATCAAATAGAGATTTAATGTTGTTACATTTTTTGGGTGTTCGTAATTCGAGGTTTGTTCTGACTTGAGAGGAAATTCGTGAAGAATGGTGACTTTAAAGGTTAGTATTACAAAACCCTAATTTCCTCTTCTCCTTTATTTAGCATGCTGTAAATTTATTGAAAATGCATATTTTGTTCTATTTAATTTTTGTACTATGTGAAAAACTAAATTGGGACACGATTTCGATTGCGCTTCAGACTTCATAGTCCCTTCACAAACATATTCAAGTGTAGTACCAATTCGTTCGTGAGAAAGTGAAGGAACGAATAATGGATATGCATAAAATGCATACAAAAGAAAATGTAGCATATTACTTAACAAAGGTAGTCAATATTAACAAGTTTAATTGGTGTTGATCCTTGAATGGCCTAGCAGAAACATAAACAACATGAAGATGGCAAGGTAGAAGGAATGGTGTGGAGATGTGATTGATTATCAATCAAATCTATGAGTGGAAGATTATTGGATAATTATCAAAAAATTTCAATAAGCTTATTTATTATTCAAGAAGTTTCTTGGAGACAATTTGGGGCCTTTGGATCTTACTCTTTGTCCAAGATCAATTCATGGCCATTAGATCTTTAACATCTCTCTAGGACAATTGGAGCCATTGGATCCTTCACATCTATCAAGAACAATTTGGAGCCATTGGATTTGCTTGATAACCAAGTTTCTTTGGGTTATAAATAGGTGAAGACCCATGGTTGTCAAACCATCCTAAAATCTTCGTCAAACAAGTGACATAAAATAGAGAGAGATTTTTCTTATAAGAGAGCTCGATGTTCCTCTATAAGAAAAAAAGTCTGTAACTCCTATTTTATATGGTGGAATTATTCTATCATTTCTTGTGGTTTTTACCCTAATTTGTTAGGGATTTTTCACATAAACTTACAGTGTGTATTTTCCCCCTTCTTCTTTTTAATTATTATTATTCTCAATCTGCTTTAGTTGCAATCTTACTCTATTTGGTCACAATCCCTTTTGTAACAATGAGTTAATAAGTTGTGGGGCCCATCATGGCTTCAAGAACTCCTTGAACCAAAAAAAGAAGTCAAGCTATTAACCCCACTCACCCCTCCCTCAACTCCTTCGAAACACCTAGAATAATTGTAGGGTTTAAATTTGATAGCAATCAACTACTTAGGTGATTAAAACTATGTGAGTTTAAAAAACTCACATAGTCATAGGATAAATATGATATTTAATTGAGAGGAGCCTCAATTGACTCGACACTCTTAAACTAAAATTAAATAATAACATTCTCTTACAAAGTTGTAACAACATACAATGCTCTGTGAGCGACATCATGGCACATTTCTCGTATGAAACTAATATCTTGATCTACCAATAATCGACTCTATTCTTCAGTTTAGTGAATCAAATAGAGTCAAGGTTTTATGAAACAAAAGGCTTTTCAGGACGTTTTTTTTCTTTCTCTTTACTCATTACAAATGAAGAGAAGAGGATTCAAACTTTAACGGTCGATCAAACTTAGAAGGAGAAATAGCGTATTTTAATAAGCTATATTTTCACATCAACGCAATGGGTCATTGTCACGTGCAAAGAAAAAGTGAATAATTAAATATAATAGTTTTAATAGGTAGTGTGCATTTCTGGCTTGCAATTATAGGTTGGAGCATTGATGAAGGAATGATGAAGCCTAAGTTATAGAAAAGGCCTAAACAAAGGCTAACAAAAGGATCCCATTTCCAATCTGTCATCCCCAAACACCACATGATATGTCCTTCCATATCATTTCTATTCTAATTTTAATTTTGATTATTCATAGCTTCTTTATAGTATAGCCTCCTCATTTGACCATTTTTTTACCATACAATTCTCACATTCTATTCACTTCAATATTTTATAGCACTATCTTATATTTTCCCACAAATGGTTTTTTTTTTTTTAATTTCTTTATTTTTCTTCTAGAAAGTAGGTTGATTTATCTATTAAAGAAAAAGAAAATGAAAAATTGGGATATCAATCTAAGCATAATTTAATAGGATTTCTTTCATGTTAAAGTTTCGATCTCCCACGCTTAATTTATTAACTTTGGAAAGAAAAGATTGCACAACAAAATTAGAAAAAATATACAAATACAAACTATATAATGTCCAAGTTTTTCACACCCACTTCTCAATATGGTGCAAAATTTTAAGTTTGGGGTTGCACAATCCAAAATAGCTAGGTTACATAAATTTATACATTCTAAGTTTATTCAGGCTTATTAAAATTTTATGTCAAATGTCCACTTAAATTTTAACTCAAAAAAAGTTACAAAATACAAAAAGAAATAAAGAGAGTACCATGAAAGTTTGGAATTCTTGTTATATAAAATGCTAAAAGATGTAGCAACAAGGTTATAAAGAGGAGAAGAAGAATATTTTCTTTTACAATGTATAATATAAACACAAAAAGCAGTGCACTTATATATCGAATTTATGTAATATAAAATTCTAATTTTTTTAATACAGTACATAGAGTATGAAATTTTAAAATGTCTGACTTCAAATATTAGAATGCATGTCAATTATCGTTGAACTTCGCTCACTTTGAGTAGCTAAAATTTTGAATTAAAATAAAAATATATATATTCATAGATTCATTCATTCATTTATATTTGAAATGATTTCAAACTTACCTGAAAAATTGTGATTCAATGCACTTGGAAAAGTTAACAGTGGAGTTAATATCACAACTTGGTATTATTTTAACATATTTTTATTGAAACTTATTTTAAAAAATTGTTATTCCCACCAAACCGTTTTTTCATAAATTAAAGGACTATTTTCAAATAAAAGAAAATAAATCAACTTATTTACATATATAACAAAATTTTATTATCTATTAACGATAGACATCTATCAGTGTTAGTGATAAAAGTCTATTGTGGTCTATCGTGATATTTTACTATACTTAAAAATATTTTCAATAATTTTATAATTTAAAATAATCACTTTGGTAAAGGATCTTGAAACAGTGAAAGGCAACAGCTAGAATCAAAACTGGTTACAGTGTTTGTTCACTAGTTTCAAAAGGCAATTGGATGAATTTCTATTTTCAAGTTCAACTAGAGCAAGATTAGAATCAAAATTATCGAATTTTAAAATAATAATTGATGATATTATCCATTAAGCTATGCTCCTATTGTTGATCAAAATGAAAGTTATTTGATTATTCAATTCATTAGTATCATTGTCAACTCCAACTAAAAAAGTGTACAAAACAATATGTTGGGGAGACACAGAAATGGAGCATCTTTGTGAAAAGCATAAAAAAGTAGTGAGAAAACAAAGAACAATGGCCTAGATTCAAGGAAAAAAGAGAGGGAAAAAATCTCCATGATAGATAGCTATGTATAAAAAAGAAGCAAATAAGTTAAAAAGATTGAATGGGTTACCACCACTTTTCATTACCAACATTCTTCATCTTCACTTGTGTAAAAATTATTTCAGTTTGATAAACATCATTCAATTCATTCATTCCCTTCTCAATTTGAACAAAAAACCCTATGACCACCAAAAAAATCACATTCCTTTTCAGAAAAAAGGGAACATTCTGTTCATAAAAATAAAAAAGAATAGTTTTTGCATCTTTAAAGATCTCATCTTCATTTGCTTCTTTCAATAATCTGCACACAAAAAGATCATCCCAATTCTCAATACCCACAGCAATTCAGAGAGAAGATTTGAAAATAACAATAATAAATAAATAAATAAATGTGTTTTCTTTCTCTACTTACCATCATGTTTTTTCATTAACCCTCTTGCAAAAAGCAAACAAATGACCACAAAAGCGACTCCTGCTGTTGCTCCTAGAATTATAGCCACTGTTTTCCCTATATCTCCTCCTGTTTCACTTCCAATATTAGATAAATCCAAAATCTCTTGGTTTAAAAAGTATTGATATAACTAAATTAGCCATAACCCGAAACTAGGATTATGGAGTAATTTAACATCATATCAGAGAAGAGGTACAATGTTTTCTTCCCAACTAATAATATTGATTTTCATTTGTTTGGGCTCAGAGTTTTCGAGCCTAAGTAAGTGAGATTTAACAGTAGTGTGTTGTTACCGTGAAAAAATGGAATCTACAAGCGATTGGTGTTTTACCTGATGAGGAGGAAGATGAAGATGATGATGAAGATGATCTTGTGGGCACCCCATTTGGGTAGTACCTGTAACTTATAAAACATCTATGGAGATAAAGCTGGCCTGAAATTGAGCTACCACATTCAACTTGAGCTCTTTGAACTGCATTTTTCACACATTCACCACAATCTGAATCCCCCAAATCCCCTTCACATTGCCCTAAAACATAAACAGATTGGTAATTTGTTGTGTAAAATCCATGGCCACTCACAACACCATTCTCCAAAACAGAAAGAGCAGTGTCTCGCCGCTCTTCAAACCCACTTCCAGCAACATTCGTTGAGCCACAAGTTTTATACAGCATCTCAAACCCTGAAATTTGAGCAAACCCAGAAACCTCATACAGCAAATAACAGCCATAGAGTTGAACTCTTGCGGCTATAGTTTTTCCACACAGAGACTCGACGATTTTAGGGATTTTACTCACACAATTGTAGCAATCGCCATTGCTAAGATCCCCTCTACATTGGAAGAGACCATTAATAGTGGATTGACCACTTCCAGAGCTGGTTTTATAGAATCTGGCTTTGGTGGACTGTGAAACTAAAGAGCCAAAAAGGGCTGAAAGTGCTTGGGTGTAAACCCCAGTTGGATCTGAGAGAGCTTGCTTGGCACAGCCTTTGTAGACCAAAGAAGTGTAATCAGAGCCAGATTGTGCAGGTGGGATTAGTGTAAAAATGGAGAAGAAAGCCAAAGAGAGAAGAAGAAGAAGAGAAAAAGGGTTGAAAGAAGAAACCCCCATTTTCATCCCCATTGAAGAATCAAAACATGGGAACTGTTAAACCTTTGGGAATTTAGAGGAAATGGAGGAAATGGGGAAATGGGTATTGTTCTAAAGAGAGAAATAATGGGAATAGGAAATCATCTAGCAAACTTGTATATTGTAATTTGTACCTCAAAAATGGAGAAGGGTTTTTGCCTTCCTTCCTTCCTTCTTGTTTGGCTGGATTTGCCTCTTTAGATGTGCAGAGAAGGCATCTTTTTCTTCACTCCAAAAAAGAGTACAATGTACATTTGATAAGGGGGAAACAAAAAAACAATACATAAATATATACACAAAAATTGAAAATATAGATATTTTATAGAAATAGTGAAATGGGTTTCTTCAAAATTCTTTTTTTTTTTTTTTCTCACTTCAAATATTGCTGTGATTGTAAGCAAATAATAATCAGATTATTTAAAATAATTTTATAACATTGAATGCTTAGAGGAGATAGGCTTGGAAGAGACTATGAACAGAGAAGGAATCTGCTTTGATGAAATGTGTAAGAAGAAGTTTGACTATGAAGAAGATTTTGAATGAGATTATTTGATAATCACTTTTCAGAAGTTTAAAGGTTAGAACACTTGGAAGATGCATAATAAATTTTGAATGGGGTCCAAAAAGAAATTGGTGAAGCTCTTGAATTTTGAAGCTTTTTTTTTTGTTTATGCAAAAGAATTTAAACTTGAAGAAACATCATGCTTCACTCATGAATCATTTAAAGCTTCCTTCAAGTAAGAAAGTTTTTACAATAATTATCAATACCGAAAAGAAAAAAAAACAAAACAAAAAAAACAAAGAGATTTGAGTTTTTCTTTAGAAAAATGAAAGTTATTTCTGGTCATTTTCATTAGTGTGGATGAGTACTTACTGAGTGTATTAAAGTGGGTGGAAATTGAAAGTTATTTGTCTCCTACCGTTTAAAACTTTGTTGTTTTCATAAATGAGAGCAATAAAATATTCTGTTGGATATGGAATTATTATAAAGGCATGGCCATTTTTCCATTTTTAGTGAGATGAAAAATAGTTTGTCAAATTATTTTGGTCCTTCAACTTTTATTAAATTAATAGAGACCTTTTTAAATATTAAAAAATATTTAAAAGTATTTATATTTTATGACAAAAAAAATTCTAAAAGTACAAAATATTTTTGAAACCTTTGTTATAAAGGGTAAATATTTTTAAAATTTTTCTATTTATAAGAATTTTCCTTAATTTTAATTTAGTCCATGAAACGATTTAGTTCTTAAATTTTAATATGTAACAATTCAGTCTTTATATTTTTAAATTTGTAACAATTTAGTCCCTAACATTAAAAAAAATCAAAATTAAATGTCAATTTTTATTATTTTATGATGTAGGCTTTGTATTTTATAAAAATATTGAATTCTCTAATTAGTTTATCAATTTATTTATATAATAAATCTCATTAAATCTCAACACTAGTTTTTAAATCGTTAAAAATTTTAAATACAAAGACTAAATTGTTACCTACAAGGGACCAAATTATTATAAAATTGAAAGTACATGACTAAATCATTACAAACCAAACTTAAGGGACTAAAAGTATTTTTTAACAAACAAACAAAAAAAAAACCATTATGGAATATACATATAAGTTGTGTGTATTGAAAAATGGTTCTAAATGGTCCTGATAATTTAGTTAACTAATTATAAAGTAATGTGGTGGTTAAATAGTGAATTAGCTAGTTAATGTTTTCTTAATTTAAAATATAATCTTTAATAATAACCAAAAATGTATATTCAAATTAACTTAACAAATTTTGAATAGTTGGTTAAATTACAAATTTAGTTCATGAACTTAAAAAAATTTGTCTATTTAATTCATGAATTATAAAACTTGTCTATTAAATCTTTAAATTTTTAAATTTTTAAATTTGTGTTTATTTACTTTATGAGCTTTAAAATGTCTATTTAATTCAATTACGAAATAGACATAATTTTAAAAAGTTTAGAGACTTGATAAAATTGTCACCGTAAAATGTAATTTTTATAAATTTCTTATTGGCATTTAATTAGTTTTGTATTGGAAAAAAAAAGTACAAAGAAACTCTTGGTTGAATATTCCATATACCCACTTCAATTCTTCAAAATTGAAGAATGAGGTGGAGATAGAATTTAAAGTTCTTGATGGGTCAAAGATGGAAATAACATTCCCAACTTTAGCCTATGATCTATATTGCACCCTCTTTCAAGGAGACTTTAGGTATATAATTTCTAATATTTATCAATGTCATTACTTATTTGGATTAAAACTAACTACTTGTTTAATGAGGAATAAAACTTGGTCAACCCATGTGGCTGATTTTTTTTAAAATAAATGACCAATCAATGGTCAAGTTGAGCATGTTTAAGACTTAAGAGACGATAGCCTATAATAAGGGGAATAATTTTTGCTAAATTTTGACCCATATGTCCATATTTTGATGTTCTTAATATTTCTCTAATTGAAACTATAGATGTATAAACACAATTAATTTTCTTTAAAATTTAAGTTAATCGTAAATTTAAATTAAAGCAATAGTATCTCTTGATGCTAAGAAAAGCATCTTTGAAAAAGATTTCTAATGAAAAAGAGCATCATACAACAAAACAGATGAAGTCAGCCATCTAAAATTTTTGAATTTCAAGCGTTCTTTTAAAGATAGAACTGAAAGCATTTCACTTATAAATAACTTTTTAATTGGCTGCATGTGGGCCTTAATGTTGACTTTGTAGTTCCAACTGAGAAGAAATTCATTGAGAAATTGTGGTAAATGGCGAAAATTTGAGTGTAATTTTAGAAGGCTTCTATTTTTTTTTATGTGTTAGAAATATGGCTACTAATATTTGAGAAGAGACTCACTACTCATTCGATTATTCCGTATTTAGATTACACGTTTTTTTTAGTTTTGAAAAGATATTTACAAATAATAGTGGTCGTAGATTTGATTTAGATTTGAAATTTAAAATTATATCTTTTTAATTACTTAAAGGATTTTTTATATTTCC
Source organism: Benincasa hispida (assembly GCF_027475165.1). Taxonomy (NCBI): domain Eukaryota; kingdom Viridiplantae; phylum Streptophyta; class Magnoliopsida; order Cucurbitales; family Cucurbitaceae; genus Benincasa; species Benincasa hispida. The sequence goes on from NC_143478.1 coordinate 14,083,973, forward strand.
AACAAAAAAAAATATATTATATATATCTTTATCTCTAGATTTTTTTAACCAAATCTCTCTCTAGATTATGTTTATATTCCATATTCAAGATTATTTATAGGATTTTTTATATTCCATATTGGTTTTTTAAGAATTAAAGTTAGTTTTGATATATTTTATTTACTTCACAATACTTATATTTAGAAATTCAAATTTACGAGAGATTTAGAGTGATTTAATTTATTATATCTAAATTCTTTGAAATATACCCTATTCATAGGGATTTAACTATTTTTGTCACTCTCTTAAATTTTAAATAGTATCAAAATTAGTTATTTGGCATTTTCACAAAGAAAAGTTTGTTTGATCATTTTTGTAAAATGTCATTTTATTTTGACCATTTATTCCGTTGTCCTAAATTCATTTGAGAAGACATAACCTATGATAGATACAACTCCCAAATTGAATATAAGAATAAAAAATGGTAGATTATGAATTTTTCCCAAGTTCAAATGTAAAATTTTATCGGTTCACTTTTAAGTTTAACCTGATTTATGAATTTAGTTAAAAATTGATTATATGTTTTGCCCAAAGTTCAAATGTAAAGTTTAATTATTATTATTTCAATTAACCATATTTAACTTTATAAAAACAGCCATTAATTATGGCGTATTGACATGCACATGGGTTGTAGGACCCAACTTCGCTTTCCTATTTTATTTTTGAAAAATAATCACTTTCCTATTCCTATTCACAATTTTATTTTTCTTATTTTAGTTACCCTCAGATTTCTCACTTTGTCGCCGTTCCTTCCAGTTTCTCCGGCCGTCTCTCTCCGCTACACCTCTGCCCCTTCTCTTCTCATCTCATCTCATCTCATCTCTCTGTTCGAAATTTCAAGCAAAAAGGTTGCTGAGCCCTCGACGGAACGGAACCACTAATCTCTCTCTCTTCTTTCATCACTCTCACCAATGTTTGCCTTCAAAGACAAAGTTACCGACAGCCTTTCCCGTCTTTTCGCCGATTTCCCAGATTCCGCTTCTCATTCCTTAACTCCACTTCACGGCGACCCTTCTCCGGTAACATTCTAATTTGCTCTGTTTCGATTTATTTCTCTTATGCTCTTTTCGGTTTATGAACTTGCCGTCATTGCTGATCTGGGTTTTTTCAGATTTGGGTCTCAATATACTTTACCCAATTTTGTTTTGATAGTTCCGTTTTGTTCTGCGTTGGTGCTGATTGAGTTTGGCATGTCTAAGGGTTGGAATTTCGCCACTTGATATGCATTAGGTCTACTACTTAACACAACTCATAAACAATAACCCCCTTTTAGTTGTAAGCTAATCAATTAGTAGAGTTGGTAGTAGCTCGTCGCCAATAGATTTAACCTAAATTTTCTACGATTAATGACAACAACTTAGTTATATCACAATGTGGGGTTGTATTTCATTCTCCTCTCTTTGGAACTACAGTGGCTCAGTTGTGCTATTTAGATGGAAATTGGAATTGATTTCTTTCTTGTGCTATGGACTTGCTATGAATTCCAAGTTGATTTTACTATGCTATTTGTTGTGATGTATAGGGCAGCAGGTCATTCTCTAAAGGAGGAAAGGCTTTGTCTTCCTACTTTTCCTATATAATCCCATTCTCGGCCTTTGAAGGACCCAAATCAGGCCAACCCCAGAACAATTACAAGCTACATCAGCCTCGCCCTTTGCCATATGATACTGTCAGTTTTGATTCTCTTGAACCATTGGACTGCAGTTTAGTATGTGAGAACAAAGACATCCGAGACAATGAGGAAGATTTTGATGACTGTGTCTCTGGAAGGAGTACTGGTAGTTCTGAAGTATTTGAAGAAACAACTTGCCAACGTAGTCCAGAAAAGATTGTGACAAACCTCACGGTTGATTCCGTTCTGATTTCCACTGACACCTATGAATTCCTGCAACAACGTCTTCCTAATATCGTGAAAGGGCAACAATGGATCTTGTTATATAGGTAATTTATTAGAAATGTTGATATATGGAGATGGTAGTTTGATGCATTATGACCTTAACTTGAGTTTCTTTCTAATGAAGGGCAGTACATTGAGACATGGCATATCTCTTCGAACGCTCATTCGTAAAAGTTGTGAACTTTCTGGTCCTTGTTTGCTGGTATGTTGATCGTATGACTTCTCCATGTCCCAGATCTTAGTCCTATTAAAAAGCTACCAGTGCAGAACTTCGTGTTCGTTTAATAATGGTGTTGTGTTTCCACGCAATCTATAGGTTGTTGGCGATCAGCAAGGTGCCGTGTTTGGTGGTCTTCTAGAATGCCCATTGAAGCCTACTGCAAAGAGAAAATATCAAGTTAGTTGACTTTTTGTCTTCTGAGGATGCTCACTTCCACTTTGTGCATAATATTTATTTTGTTTTGGTGTTTAAAGCTTGACTATATTGTCTAATTTTATGGTGTGCTAGGGAACAAATCAAACTTTTGTCTTTACCACCATGTATGGTGAACCCCAGCTCTTCAGACCAACTGGTATGTTCTTCTTTTCCTTCTTAGTTGCAATCTTCTTTACTTTGTTCATACTCTTTGGATGTGTACCTTTCCCCACCAATATGTTTGACTGTCACGGTGTGTTAAGCCCCTCACTACTGTAGTTTCTAGTGAATTTCATCATTTTCGGAAGTTGATGTTTTGTAAAAATCACGACTATTTTGCAAGAATGAACAAATAGTGATGGTGAGAAATGGCTGTAGACATCTTATTTATGCATCTTTCTATTGAAACTGAGGTGAAAGCTGTCTGTATTATTTATGCCCACAGAAGTTGTGTATTTGGATGTTAACTGATCTGGGAAACAAAACAATCTCTTACATTGAAAGAAAAGAGTGAAGGAATGAAGGAACCCTTTCCTCTTCAATTTATCTAACTTTTTTTTACCTGATTTGGAAATATGAATAGGAGTAAACCGCTATTTCTACATGTGTATGGATGATTTACTAGCACTTGGTGGTGGCAGTAACTTCGCATTACGTCTCGAAGAAGATCTGTAAGTATTTCTTTTCTAATCTACTACACCATTGTAAACTGCCATCTACTGCTTCTATCAATGAGACCAAATCGTCTTTATTTTTTAAAAGGTTGAATGGAACCAGTGGACCATGTGAGACATTTGGTAACTCATGCTTAGCACACGCCCAGGAGTTTGAGTTGAAGAATGTTGAGGTAAATACCAACCCTGGAAAGAAATACGTCCTCAAACTTACGATGAAAACCCAATATGTGCCTATGCCTAAATTCCTTCTGCTTATGTTTGTGTTGTTTGGGTTTATGCAGCTCTGGGGTTTTGCTCATGCTTCACAATATCATTCACGATGACGATGGGACAGAATGTTTAGCAGTTTGTGTTACGTTAAGTTATTGGCTAAAAACATTTACTTTCTCCAATATTCTTTTCTTTCTCCACTTTCAACTTGAGCTTCTCAGATTCAAATGTCTTTAGTATTCTACACCTTGTGAGAAGATATTGGTTCTGTAAAATTAATGTCTTACACAGGCAGTTCTACATGAACCAGAGAATTTCATTCTTTTGTAATTCTTCAATTTTTCAAGCCTACCTTCTATTACTTTGGTATCACATAAAAGAGAGTAACTTGAATAAAGATCAATTCGTTTTTGTATCTCAATACGTGCAATTCCAAGTAAAAATATATTTTGCAGACTGAATATTCACTTGATATTATTAAAGTAAAGGATTTACTTAATAACACCAAATGATCATAATTAATAAAGTATACCCACTACTAGAATGCAACAAAATGGTCAATGAAAATTGTCAGCGTATATTAACAACTCTATGGCTACATGAAGTTCGGACAGCAGACACCTCTGCAAAATCATTCATAGAAATGAGAATCAAACCTGATTAGTCCAAACTACAACTGAAAAAAATTGGCGAAAATATTTTGCTCAACATGGTGATCTGGGCGTAAAGAACTCTCAACTTTGCTGGAGAACCTTCTCAAAAGATGCCTCTGCTTCGGAATCTGGTTTCAAATCAAACCTGTAATCGTGCAAATATAATCAGAAGCTAGCGTTCATCTTTTCTGGAATTTTCAATTCTGGATACAAACTCATGCCTCCATGGCACCGTCTTCCCCAGGCACACCAAAAATTCGAAGATTTCGATCCATTGACCCGACTGCCAAGTATTTTGCATCCGGTCCAAATTTTAGACAAGTTGCTTTCCCTGAAATAAAGTAAAACCGGAATTTTAATCAAATAGCAATTGTAGACTATACACAAAAATCCGCATGAATCATAAATGCCTTCTCCGTGTTGTTGGTTTAGTATCTACTCCCATTTATTAACCTGACAATATATGACACGTGCGCACATGTGAGAGGGATAACGTTACCTGTGCCAGACAAATCTGGAATAGTTTTGATGCAATTCCATTCAGATTTCACACTAGCAACTTGGTAAACCCTGTGAGTTCAAGCAAGCCTTGTCGTTAGACTTTGTAGAAACTACTAAGAACAAAAAATAAGGCGATAAATAAATTGAATACTGATTTCCATTTGCTGGAAGATTAGAAATAATTTCAAGGGCCAAATGCTTACCTTATGTCTGAGCCAGCAATCGCAAGGTAAGACCCACTATGATCAAAGTCCACTACAGAACCAGAAACAGATGTGCAGTTACTCCCACAAACAAGACATGACCTAAACGTCAGACATAATCCTCCTAGTTATGTTACATCATTCGGCATCTACAGAAAGAAAAGTACCAGAGTTCGTTGGAGTTTCTGAATCATAAGGTGCAAATGTACGGAAGTTCTTCAATTTTCTAAGGTCCCACAGCTTTACTCCATCATGAGCTGCAGTCTGCAATTTCGATTTTTATTTTGCGATCATGTCCAAGTTATTAAACCTTTAACCTCAACCAATTCAACACATACCGCAAGGAAATAACCATTTTCAGAGAAAGAAATTGCAGTTACTGCACCAACGTGTCCATCAAATTTGGCCACATTTTTCTGTAGGCAAAAGCATTAAAGAAATGAGCACACAAAGTTAGAGATGTGGGGATATATCTTGCCAAGTTAGAGAATCTCGCACCTGACTTTTTACATCCCAAATTTTAACAAGAGCCTCTGACGTGCCTGTTCCAAGGATGAGACCATCAGGATGAAAGGCAGCAGATGTGTAGCCCTCCGTTTCTGAATCCTCTGCAACCTGCGGAGGATAAGATAGATAAATTTTCTATGAGACAACAAACCCAATTCCAACCGACCAACCAAACAGGTCATACAAATCTAAATGGGGGTGACCTTTTCTCAAAAACTACAACAAGATTTTCTATCATCACTGGGACTGCAAAATAAAACTGCATCTAGGAAAAGAACCTTGTAATTATCCTAAAAGTCACTCGTGGGCATTTTGCCTATGAAATGAGACTACTTGGAGACCCTACCACTAGTCAAACTTGGTAAGTTGGTGAAATGGCAAACACAAACTTATTCGCAAACTGTTTGGCAGCACCAGCAGCGCAGCACATTATTTAGATAAATTCTCAATCTCAATAGTTCAATCAGTTCTACAACAATATTTTGCTTTAGGTAATCACTGTTTAAAGAGGATTAAATGTGGAGCATCCAATTTGAGGAACATGTATTTGAGACTCTTTAGTCTTTAGTGCCCTTTTATTTGATAAATGCTTGAAATAGCTCTATTCATAAGTGGTTAAATACTCTATGACCAACTGGCCACTCTTCAGTATTGAAGGAATTTTCCACTTGATATCAAATCCCAAAACCTCAAACTATCACAACCGACTGACAGAGTTGTATCATATATTTGGAAATATATCAACACTCAGTCATCCATCTTTGAAAAACGAAACAAAAAGAAAACCTAGCACCTGGATTGTATACATAATACTGTGGCACATAAAACATGCAATCAACTAAAAGTACATCACAAAGCATTCAAGACAGTCTATCTCAGAGACAACAAATATACACTCGTGGAAAATTAAGCAACTTACTAACCTGGGTCAGGCATAATCCTGAAGCAAGCTCATAAAAACACCATGTGTTATCAAGGGAGGCAGTGACAAAGAAGTTGTTGGTAGCATGGACAGTTACAGCTTGGACCTGTAAGATTTTGAAAGTTGATATTCCTTTACAGTACGTTAAGGTATGACATTGATTCGTACAAAATCAGAAATGATTTGCTCCTATTTTAGAATTCTTTAGCGTTATAGACTGTTATAAGACTCTTAGCAATTGAGACCATACAACTTGGCCGAGTGTTTGAACCTTGTTTCATCTATAACCAGCATTGATGATCAATGATGGCCATTGAACTAAAAAAATGACTTACCTCAGCTGTATGATCCTTTAAAATGTGCCTACAATCGTAGTTCCCATCATCAGATTGTTGCCAAACACGGACAGTCTGCACAATTAGGATGAGTTATTACTACTCTCAGTTTAGATTGGAAAATATATATATATATAACAATTCAAATCTTATGATATGATCATTTCCTGGTTAAGTTGAAATAACTACAAGTTCATGAGGTTTCAAAAAATAAATAAACAAATAAAACAAGTTTATGAAGCCAAGATATGAAAAACCTAAAACCTAAACTCAGAACCAAGACTTTATGGACAAAAGGAGAAGCAGTTGATATATATGTTTAAATTATTAAGCCTAGCACTTACTAATTAGTTACTAATAGGACTTTAAGGACAAAAGCAGTTCATCTGTATTTCAAAAATTAATTTCATTTGGTCAGGCATTGACTACGCTCAGCCGAAGAAGAAAACATGATCTTCAGAAGTTACCTGGAAACCTCAAAAGTTACAAACACGAAGTTTGAAACATACATTTGAAAATAGAAGGAAAAAAAACATCTCATAACCATTCAATATATATATATATATATATAATAAATAAATAAAAATAAACCCTAACCTTGTCAGCTGAACCAGTCAAGAATAAATCATCTCGGCCCACAAATTTGACACTTGTTACCTAGACAAACAATGTTCAATATTCCAATTAGCAAAAAAAATATTAATAATATATGCACTGGAATGCTACAATCCAGCAAAGAAACCTTCTTTGAATGGCCACTTAGTGTAGATAAAATCTCCCCAGACGACCGACCAAAAAGAACAGCATTTGTGTCCAGCCCTCCAGTCGCAATGACATCCTAAAACCAGGAAAAAGAGAATTCCTTGTCTGAGAAGTAAATTTATGCAACTATTGTTAGCAATGGCTATATTCATCTAGAAGGAAAATCAACCTTCAACTCACCATCATCTCCATAAATAGTCTATGTCACACCAAGATAAACAATGCATTATAGAAGGTTTTTAAGAAAAGGCCAAGTATTATGTAGAACTCTATAAAACAATTTTGCAGTGTGCATGGTTTAGTTCATAATACAACCTTGGATTAATGACATGAATAATGGGAAATAAAATGTGAAGAACCATAGTTATGGATATTTCAGGATTATTACTATGTTTGTTAGTGAGGTCATGTCATATTAGTAATTAGCTAGGAAGTTTATTAAGGTTTCTGAAATAGTGTAAAAAGAGGTGCTTCGAATCATTACTATTTGACTCGGACCTGTTCTAAAAAAGTCTACGCATTTCGAATTGTTTGTTGACACGGACAAAGTCAAGGAAGAATTTTGGTAGGAATTTCCATTGTGGGAATTTGGGAGAGAGAGAGCCCACATGATAGGCTATTCTTATATTGCAATATAAGTTTATCTTTGAGTGTTCTTGGATTTTCCTTGTAGGTGGTATCCAAACAAAAATTCACCATATCAAAACTCTTCTGTTTATTTCCAAAGCATATGGACATAATCTCTAAGCTTAAAACTACTTTACTAATTCCACGTAAAATTGATAAGTTTCACTTTTCATCAAAAAGGTGGGGAAAACAAGGATAAATCCTTCTAAATATTTGAACTATTATCATTTTATGACTTAGAAGTTCAGACTGTTACAAGGGAAAATGAAGCAAGGGATGAACCGTGAAACAAATGTGACATGCATGCCCCATTCTTCCCCCAAAAAAGCCCCTTGGTCAGATTGAATAAAATGGTCGATCCCACTCGCAAGTATGATTTCAAAAATTTGTTTTAATGAAGGCCACGCAATACTTATCTAAGAAAACTTATTTGAATATAGGCTGATACACTTCAGAATCGTACCTTCTCATGATTGATGTCAAGAGATATAATGCCTGGTTTGCTTGTTTTATGAAGTGGATGACTAGAAATCTGGTTGTAACTTTCTAAAGCCTCAACGGGAACCAACGTAGGAGGTATCTGAGATCAAAGAATTAATCAACAAATTAGTGCACGTTTATCAGGAAATCCTGCCGCTGACATCTTAAACATTCACATCATCCATTCAACAATTATCCTTTTACTTAATAGGAGATAATAATATTCAATTGACTTTAATTTTCATCAAAATACCTGCCGCCTCTTCCTTTGTTGTGATAGAGCAGCATTACAATCTGTGAGCTCAGAGATAACTGTGGCTGATATTCCTGGACGTATTTTCTTCCCATCAGGACCCAATTCCTCATCCTCATTAACTGGCAAAATGAAAAATCAGCTCAAATTAGAACCAGGGGATTCATGAAAACCCATGCTGATGGATGATTGAGAGGACAAACCTCTTTTCCCATTAACATTGACAGCAGTAGCATTGGATGAAAATGAAGTTGATGATAAAGGCATCTGCCTCTCTGCCTGAGCAAGTAAGGACCTAGCCTCATCCCGTTCCTTTTTAAGTCTTGCAATCACACGACATGCAGCATCATGCTAAAAGAAAAATATATATATTACACCAGAGTTGAGCTTTCGAAACTCTAATCATCTCATCATGACTTCACCACATAGCAAAACATAAATATGCTTAATATATTGCTTGCAAAACATTGCTGGATTACAGAAGTAAACCATTCAGTATAAAGATATAGATAGCTCCAAAAATTCAAATCTGAAAAGCTGAAATCAATTGGCAAAATTGTGTGGCAAAAGTATATAAATATAATCATGGATAGACTGCGGAATGAAGATGAAAACAGATAAATTGTTCAAACACCCTTGGAAATTCGGAGTTAACAAATTTTCTTTAAAAATAATATACCTGATACAAGGCATGACTAAGCTCCTGTCTAGCTGTATGCAGCTGCTGTTCTAATGCAAAATTGGAAAGCACCAAAACATCCCATTCCTATCATTAGGGAAAAAGACATTTTTTCACTTTGATGAAGAAACAGTATATGCAAATAGCATGATTAGAAAAAGAAACAAATAAGATACCATTTTGTGTTAAGCCTATACATCTATTAGGAACAAAAAATGATGAAAATGAAATACAATCTGGAACTTAAAACATAAGATAGCTTAAATTTCAACATAGTTTCTATAGAAAAATACAAACTAAATGCTCTATAAAATACATGTAAATAGTTTAACAACCAAAATGTCAACATGAACATCCAAAGATGATGTGACTGTTAAGTACTCAATAACTCCCTTGGATAAATGGTTTAATGTAACCCTCTTGGATGTTTAATGTAACTCCCTTGGATGGCGCTTGCAGCGGTCTAATGTAACTCTCTTGAATGGGAGCTTAGCCCTATTTTTATTTATTTATTTATTTATTTGCAATTTCACACCATCAATGAAATGGTTTCTTATCCAAAAAGAAGGTACACAATCAAGGATGTGAAATGATAATCTGATAGAGATAAATAACTAGGAAATAAACATTAAAACATTCATGATTCATATACTTCTCATAAATTGGGATTTAACATATATCTTACAAAAAAGTTAAACAAAGAATAACGTACAGCTATACACATGATAATACAATCGAAGCTAATCAATAAATCCAATGAAAAATAAAAATGAAGAATATTGAATTTTCCAGAAGCACAAGGGCATCGAAGCTATGGATCAAAAGGACAACTACGGAAACAAAATAGATTATAGACCATAATTTCATACATTCTGGAACATTCCAAGCATTCCAGGGATGCTAGCAGCTTGCCGGGGCTTGACTATCTGCAGAAAAATTAATGAAGAGTGAAGTTAAAGGAGAAGAATTGGAACAGGAAAAAAAAGACATTCGGAAGGAAAATGTATAATAGGCTATCTGATGTCTTTAACATTTAACCCCTACACTTTTCAACTTTATCAAATAGAGCTACAGCTACGTAGCTTACAGACCACTTGACATTCCAATTCACACACTATTTCTCCAAATCTACACTGACAGTAACATCATACATGCATATTTTACAGAGAAATCAAAACGGCCCAAAATATTTAGAACTGAACTAAATAGAATTAGAGATATTTCCATACCTTTCCAGTTTTGATTGGAACAATGTCATCGATGGAAAGGGGTTCACCTGTAACAGGGCATTTCCCATAGTCCTGGAGATGCAAAACAAACGATTTAAACTAATCAAACACAATATTTATTTTGCTGAAAAGTAATTTTAAACATATCCCTCCCGACAAAAGCAACAAAAAGTTACAAATTTTCAAATTAAAATCCCTTGAAGTAAATCCCTTGAAACTCAATGTTGTATTAGATTGGAGCAAATAAAAGCACTAAAAATAATTCATTAAATAATTTATACTGTACAAAAATAAAATCATTTGACCAGATCTTAAAATGATATCAGATAGAGAAGGATCCAATTTACACGCTTAGAAGTAAGAATAATACATGTACAATCACAACCCTTCTTCTTTCCCTACTTGCATCTTCGGCGTATCAGATTATCTAATTCTAATAGGACTGAAATATAAGTATGTACTGATGAGTAATAACCAAAATGCAAAAACTAAGGTCCAATTTGATCACTATTTGGTATTTGGTTTTTGCTAATTATGCTTATTTTCTACCCATGGTTTTCGTCTTTTCAAAGTAAACATTTTAACTCTTGGCGAAATTACAAAAACAATAACAAGTCTTTAAAAAAAACCTTTTTGAGTTTTCAAAACTTGGCTTGGATTTTAGAAACATACCCAGAAAAATGACAAACTAAAGAAGCCAATAGGTATAGATAAATAGTATTCATAAGCTAAATTTTAAAAAATCAAATGGTTATGAAATAGGACTTGAGTTCTTTTTCTCAATAAGGAAAAATATGAAATATGAAATTTGGTTTTTTAATTTTGAAAATTGTGCTTGTTTTCTCACAACCTCCCATTATCTAAGCATTTGAATTCTTGGCCAATTTTCAAAAACAAAAACAAGTTTTTAATAACTAAATTTTTTTTTCAAAATTTGGCTTTGATTTTGAAAACTCCTAAAATGTAGACAACAAAACAAAAATGGAAGTGGTGTTTATAGGTTTAATTTAAAGGGAAAAAAAAAAACAAAAAACAAAAAAAACAAACGGATTTGAATTCTTGGACATAAAGGATTGTGATCAATGCTATCATCCCCAAATTGAAACCATACGACAAAATTCAAAGTATAAATATCCACGAGATTATAAGAAAACTTATTCGATTATAGAATTATCATTCTAGTAAAAATGTGTTTGGTCAGTAAGGCAGGAAAGGGAAACGCATCAAACCATTGAAACGAGGCTCAACCAATAAGTTGCAAATCCATGCAACAAAAACAAAGTCCTGCTTAACTCCCTTCCCGAAAAAGTTGGAAAAGAATGCCAGAAAAAACATAATACAAGAAAAGTACGAAAGCACACTTAAAAATTGGTCCTTTGACACGATAAGATTTTTTCTTAATAAAAAAGTGGACATGCGTATTAATTTTTAACATATCTCGACGATGAAAAACAAAGTGAAATGGCTCTAAGTTTCAAAATCCGCAGCTGCGGGAAGTTATCTCGATTAAAATATCGTAATTTTTCAAAAATAAAGGAAGAAATGGATAAAGAAGCCCTTGCACCCCATAATTTCAGGGAGATAATGCGAGAAATGCACGCATAAAGATCCGAACAGAAAAACAGCTTTACATTGCGCGGGGTGAAACGGAAATACAGAGGGAGAAAACCCTAAAACAACATATGGAGAAAAGAATCAAGTGGGGAGGGGAAAGACAAAGCAATCATACCAAAATATGCCTCTCGATTAAGCGCTTCTCGAAGAGTAATCCAGAATTTTTTGAGACAACTGGCTCTTCCGGAATCTCACCGGAGACTGCAGAGCAACACAAGATATCAAAAACAGAGATCAACATAAAATGAAGGGAACGACAGGAGGAATTACCATGAATGAGAAACAGGAAACTTACTGGAGCAGTTCATTTTAGCGGAGATGAAGGGTCTATGAGTGCAGTAGCGGCGAAGCACGACTTCCCAGACAACGGACGGCAACGCTGGGGCAGTCAGAACCGGCAGCGGGAGACGAAGTAGAGATGGAGAGATCGGGGAAGAAAAGAGTCCGTAGGTTGATACTAGGGATTTTCAAAAGCTTGGTTTAGATGGGCCGGGTTTCGTTATAATCTTAAAATTCGGCCCAGCCCATTGATCGAATCCACCTGTACCCTGGGCTTATGTTACCAGCAGCCCAATTTTATTACCCGAGAGTTTTTGTATTTATTTTAAATTATCATTCGGGTCTTTTGACCTGTTTTCTTTTAGTTCATATATGTTTATGGGACTGATTGGGGACCCATGATATATCCTACATCTTATATATCTCAGTGTTTTGAGATTCATTATCCTATCTCATCGATTTTAATTGTTTGTTGACTCATTTTCGAAACGTGTTTCGTATCTCACCGTTATTTTCCTTCCATGTATGGTATATTATTTCAATGTTTGAACATATTCGATCGTTCATACTCGATCAGAACTCTCTAGACATCAAAACTCCTCAAACATCAGAACTCCCCACATTCTGTATCATTTCAGCGTCGCAAGCAGCCCATATTTATCTAAAACTAGTTCGTGTATTTTCCAATAATCTTAATTAGTCCTTACAAATTACTTAATTAGTAAAGACACATTATGTGAACATATTTTCAAATTTTATAAAAGAAATGTTTGTAGAGATCTCGTTTTTCATTTTTTTTTAAAAAAAAATTATTCTTACTCATTTGAATGAGATGTATGAGTAAATTTGTCTTTTGTGTATATCTAGGGGGTGATACGGTTAGGGTGAGATTTATAATAACTATTATGATATTAACTTTTTGTTGGATAAATAGTAAAAGTAAACTACAAATATAGAACTAGACTGAATATTGTCGATATAGCTTCAATGTGTCTATTTAGATAGTATTTTGTTAATAATGCGTGTAGTTAATCAAGATAATATTCCATTTAAATACGTTCAACCTACTTTTAAACTGATGTCTTTCAACAGTTGTGTGTCGCTATAATGTCAATTTTTATGGTAATGACAAATAGTTTTAAATACAATAAAGCATTTATAAAAACCTCATTCACAATCTAAATTTTGGTATCTTAATTCATTTAACTAGCCATGAAGTTCAGTCAAAATCTTTATCCACCTCTAATTACAACCAAGGTTTATAATGTCGATTTCGAACGGAAATATCGAAGTCTTAATTTTATGAAAATGTATATAAAATATCGATTTTGATGAACACGGAAATATCGAAGTCTTCATTTTATGAAAATGTCTATAAAATATCGATTTCGATGAACATTTTTAGAAAAATAAAAAAAATAAATTAATTGATAATAAACATTTATGATTTATAAACAAGTTAGCATATCTATTATTTACATTATATCTACATTAATGATATTTTTTAAAATTTTTTATGTTTCATAGAGTTTTCTACGATACAGTAAAAATATAGATTCATCCCTAATGTTGACGTCGGACCCATAAAAATATGGAAATATGAATGGAAATATCGATATGCCAATGGAAAATTTAATATCATGATTGCAACTTGCAACCACGCCCCCATCCCCACCAATGTTAATGACTTTTCCTTATCCACATTTGTCGCAAAAGGAAACATCTTCATTGAGGTTAGCAATAGCAACACCCACCCTTATCATTTATGAAACATTGTCCCTATTTAACTCAACCTATGACAAATCCAACACCACATACAACGAATTACTGATTAGATTGCGGAGTGAGTTTCACTATTTTTTTTTCTTCTTTTTTTTGTTGGCATTATTCTAACTCATTCAACTACTTCGACATCCAATCAAGGTCATCCAAAAATAATAATATGTGCCTTGAATTTCACGAACAAATCAAACCTAACCTAGGATGATTCCATCACAATTCAATACTAACATGCGGTCATGATTACTAACCAAAATGAGAAACAAACTATCAAAATCCAAGTAAGGGGGCCCAAACAAAGAGGTTAAATCATATGGTTTGAAATGGGAAAATGGTAAGAAAGTAGCCAAAATGGGTTGAAAAAGAGGATGCATGTGAAGAAGTTAGGTATTGTTAGAAATGAAGGCAACTCTCAATTTTTGAAATATGGGATTGATTGATGGCTACAAGGCTACAAGCAAAACAACAATTTTTGTGATTTTGCCCTTTCATCTTTCAACGGCTTGTGGGCCGGCCGCCAGCGTCCAACCAAAAACGTCTTATTCAGCAAATCCAACCATTCGGGCGGGCTTTGAGAAATAAATGCCTCTTTTTAAAAAACAAAAGGTTTGATTTTTTTTTTTTTTATTCTAAACATTGTTTTGGATCTGTATATGTTATTGTTTCTTCCCTTTTTTTTCCCATCTAGCCATTTCATAGGAGATTTTGGATTTAGTTTTTATTTTGTTAATAAAAATTTTAAATGTTATGGTAATCATTTCTTTTTTGTTTTCGGTTTTTCAAAACGAAGTATATTTTCTCCAAATTTATTACAATAATTTGCATCATTCTTAAGTACAATTGTTGAATTCTTAATCAAGTTCTAAAAACAAAAACAAATTTGTAAAAACTACCTTTTTAGTTTTCAAAAGTTGAATTAGTTTTTAAACCATATGTAAAAAGTATAAACTAATAGAAGAAATTTGGAGGTGCAAGCAATGTTATAGGATTGATTTTCAAAAAATAAAAACAAAAAACCATATGGTTATTAAACAAAACCTTAGTGATTGAGTTTTGAGTTTTATTTAATTTTAATCCACTGGTGTAATTATTGCAATTTTACCCAATTTTGAATTTTGGTTCAACTATATCCCTAACTTTAATTTTTCACTAAATACTAAATTTTAGTATTAATGTCTTTTTCATTGATTTGAAATAATTATAATTAATTAAGTTTCATTATTTTGTTGATCACTATCAAAATTAGTTTTAAAATTTTACTTCACTATTTTTTTTAATTAATTAATAGACATTAACATAAAATACTAAAGTGAATATTTAGGAAAAAAATCGAGGTTAAAGTATAAGTATTAACATGTGGACGAAATTGAAACAAAACTCAAATCTCAAAGGTAAAATTGTAACATTTTTAATGAACTAAATTGAAATCAAACTTAAAACTTAATAACTAGAAATATGGTTTTTTTTTTTAAATATAGGAACCAACTAAAAAAGATGCCCAAAATTAAGGGTCCATATGAATTGACTCAAGAAAAAAGTGTTTTTCAAAAAAATCATTGTTATTTAAACACTTTCGACAAAAAAATGTCGAAAATACACCTTTAAAACTATTTTTAATGGTAGTTAAACACTCTAATTTTTTTTTTTTTTTTTATTTCTAAAATGAAAATGCATTCCAAACACACCCTAAGAACCTGATTGAATTGACTTAGAAAAAAAAATGTTTTTCAAGAAAACTCATTTTTCTTTTAACATTTTTATAAACACGGATTAAAATATACTTAAAAACTATTTTGAGTGGTTCCCAAATATTTCAATTTATTGTAAAAATAACTTATTTATTAAATTAAACACTTCAAAATATAATCCAAACATATTTTAAATCACCAACCATATATTTTTCCCATTAAAACACTAACTAGCAAGAATCAACGAGAAGTTATCACTTTTAGTTATGACAACACTTTTTACTAGTTGAATTTGTATATGTGCTTATTAAATATGCATTAAGAGAATATGTGTAGTTGGCAAATACAATATCTTTTTTGTTTTTATTTTTGTTTTTTTAACCTATAATCCAATAATCAAATCTATTGGTCGATCTTTTCTATTTTTTTTAATCTACAAATCAACTTTTGTGTGACCTAAATCAATCCTTATATTCAGATAAGGTTGCTTGGATTTTTTTCTTAACAATCTTCTTATTCTTTAAAAATAAGAAAAATCAAGGTGAACTAAATAAAATGACACATTTTGAATGACGATCTGATGGAAGATATTTCCATAATTCTGTTCTTTTCTATTTTTGCACTCTGTTATTCTTTTTTTTTTTTTTTTTTTCTTTTCTGTTCTGGTTGTTATAGTCAATCCATGTTGGACAAGTGTCCTTATTTTTTCTATTTAATGAATTCCTCTGCTTGTTTGCACATAGCAGTATTATTTTATTCGTGTCTTACATAGTATCAGAGCACCAAATGCTCATTTTTCTTTCTTTCTTTCTTTTTTTTTTTTTACCAAATGGTGTCACCTTCGTCAATAATAGCCTTAACTAGCACTGTCCTCCCCAATACAAAGGTGCCATCGCCGTCAGTCCTTCAGCAAAATTGTCCAATCGTACAACCCACCACATGTCAAGTGCAGACACCTCATCTCACCCCACCCATCGCATAGCCTCGTTCCCCCCAAATTCCTCTTCGTCCCCAACTCAACCTTAATTTTTCTCCTAATCCCACTCTTCTTTCATTTCAGCAAACAAATGGCTTTTATCCTTATCCATCTACTCAACCTTTACCCTTATTCTCCCAACATCAACAAAATACAAATCTCTTTCCCTCCTTTACTCAACCTCTCTCCATTAAACTTATTGATTTTAACTATCTCATGTGAAAGACTCAACTTCTAAACTTCATTATTATTTAGGACCTTGAAGGTTTCATCGATAGCTCCATACCAGTTTCGCCCAAGTTTCTTGATCAACTGCAAACTCGGGTAAATCCTCACTATACAGTTTGGCAAAGGTTCAATCGAACAATTGTGAGTTGGTTGTATTCTTCCCTCGGTAATGACAAGTTTGGTGAAATCGTGGGGTGTTTTACTGCTTCTGAAATCCGGGATACTCTTAAGAGAGTTTATGAATCCACCTCTACCGCACACATAATGAGTCTCTGGTCTCAGCTCCAAAAAGTGAAGAAAGGTGGTCTGTCAGTTTCTCAATATCTTGCTCATAGTAAAGACATTACTAATCTGTTTGCCGCGATTAGGGAACCCCTTTCCTATCAGGATCATTTGACCTATATATTGGAAGGTTTGGGTACTGAGTACAACGTTTTTGTCACAAGTATACAAAATAGAACTGATCGCCCATCCCTAGCTGATGTTCGAAGATTATTATTGGCCTACGATGTTTGTTTGGAGAACCAAAACTCTATGGATACTTTAAATACACTTCAGGCTAATCTTGTTATCTTTCAACTCTCTCTTAACAGAAAAGGATTCATATCACCTTCCCCAAACAAATCTCTAGGTAACTCCACCCCGTCTAGTTTTTTTCAACAGTTTACTAATTCCCTAATTTCTTTCCAACACTCCCCATCCGGTCCTGGGCATGTTCACCTCAATGCACCCTCTCTACAACTTAAGAACCAAAAATCTCCTCGTCCTCAACGCCAAATATGTGGCAAACTGGGTCATATATCTTTTATGTGTTATAACAAAAACAATCATGCATATCAACCACCCTCAAAGTCTCAGCCCTAAGCCCATTTCACCACTGTTCACCCTACCCACAACACATCCACCTTCTCCCCAAACGTTTACACCCATGATATGACCTCAATCCAATCCTCCTCTTATTCTAATGATGCCTAGCTTATGGATTTGGGTGCCACTCACCACATGACACCTGACCTTACAACTCTTCAATAACATCTCCCTTACAATGGACATGAGCAAGTTGTCGTAGGCAATGGCAAGACTATTCTTGTCCTTAATATTGGTTCTGTCTTTGTTTCATTGTCATACTCATCAACTCCGATTCAATTAAATTATGTTCTCCATGCTTCTGATCTTTCTCATTACTTAATTAACATAGCTAAACTCTGTTTAGTTAATATGACCTTTGTTGAATTTCATCCAACTTATTTTGATGTGAATGATCAAATGTCCAAGAAGGTTATTCTTTGGGGATACCTTGAACGAGGCCTCGAAAAACTTTCCACACCTACTGATATTCCAAGAATTCCTCCTACCTCATCAACACCCACTGTTTTTCTCTCAACATTACAAGATCCTCAAGTTTGGCATCATAAACTAGGTCATCCCTTTAGTCCTATTGTTCAGTCTATTTTTAATTCATTATAATATCAAACTTAACTTTTCTTCCTTCCCTTTTTGTAAGGCATGTCAAATGGCCAAGAGTCATCCTTTACCATTTCCAATATCGTCATCTCAGTCTAGTTTTCCTTTTCAACTCGTGTAATCAGACATATGGGGTCCTTCTCCCATTTTATCAATCAATGGAGCTAGATATTTTCTGCTATTTGTTGATGACTATAGTCATTTTACGTGGATTTATCTTCTTTATACAAAGAAATGAAACTCTTTCTTTCTTTTTAAAATTCAAAGTCATGGTTGAAACACAATTTACCTAAAAAATTATTGCTCTCCAAACTGATGGAGGAACTGAGTTTAAACTTCTAATCCCCACTCTGGTTTTAAATGGTATTAATCATAAAATCTCTTGTCCATATACACCTCAGCCAAATGGTAGTGTTGAGAGGAAAAACCGTCATATCGTTAAGGTTGATTTATCCCTTTTGGCTTATGCGTCTGTCCTCAAAACATTTTGATCCTTTGCTTTCCAAATGGTTGTTCACATTATAATTTGTTTTCCCACACCAGTTCTTCATAGAACATCTCCCTATTCTAGGCTTTATAACAAGTCCTTAATTATACTCTTTTAAAATCTTTTGGTTGTGCTTGTTTTCCTTTCCTTCATCCTTACAATAATCATAGACTTCAGTTTCGATCTCGTGAATGTGTTTTTATTGGCTATAGCTCATCTCATAAAGGGTACCTCTATCTTGATCCACACAATGGTCGCATCTATGTGTCAAGACATGTAATCTTCAATGAGAATATCTTTCCTTTTGCTACATTCATTCCTACATCTTTTTCCCCAAGTTCTTCCTATTCTACTCTCATTCACCTTATTCCTTCGCCTGTTACATTGAGTCAGTCCAATCCCTAACTACACCTCCTGCTCATTGTTTTTTCTTAGTCAGTTCATCTATCCAACTTACTCTCATCCTCTCTTCTCCCTTGCACTTAGCCTTGTCCTTTCTCCTCACCTTTTTCACTCTCCCCCTGCTTCCCAAAACCATTCCTCTCCTACCATCAACCCCACTGATTCTCTATCTCCCACCAACTACAAATCTTTCGATGCTACCTTTCCTTCACCTTCCTTTGCCCCTCCACATACTCTCATCAACATCCTATGATAACACAATCCAAAGTTGGAATCTTCAAGTCTAAAGCTTTTCTAACCCTTGCTTCCTCATCTACTTTAACCATACCAACCGAACTATCTAACTACAAAATTGCTCTTGTTGATCCACAGTGAAAACAAGCCATGCTTGATGAATATGAGGACTTATTACAAAACAACACTTGGTCCTTAGTTCCACTACTCTTAACCGAAAAGTTATTGGATGTAAGTGGGTTTTTCGTGTTAAACTTAGGCCCACAGGTGAGGTTGATCGTTTTAAGGCTCGGTTAGTTGCTCAAGGCCATTCCCAAGCTCATGTCATAAACTATTTTACGACCTTCGATCCTGTAATTAAGCCTACTACTATTTGTATTGTGTTATCCCTAGCTGTATCATTTGGGTGGAATGTTCGCCAGTTAGATTTCACAATGCATTCCTTCATGACGATTTACAGGAAGGAATTTTTATGAAGCAACCAGCTGGTTTTGTCAGTACTTCTCATCCTCATGCTTGGTTTTCTAAGTGCAATTTGTGTTTAATAGATTGGGGATTCTTAGGCTCTAAAGCTGACACCTCCATGTTCTTTTATAAAGATGCCTCTTCCATTGTTATTTTCTTGATTTATGATGATGATATCTTGATTACTAGTCCAATAACATGTTAATTCAGTCATTTATCTCCACTTTGAATGCTATTTTCTCTCTTAAGGATCTTGGTGGCTTATCTTACTTTTTAGGTATTCAAGTTACTCATAAGCTTCACTCAATGCACTTGTCTCAACCCAACTATATCAGTGACTTACTAAAGAGGACAAAGATATCTGATTGTAAGCCCATAAATTCTCCTATGATGGCTGAAATATAGATGTCTATACATGATGGGAAACCTCTGGAGGATCCAACCGAGTATCACAGTCTGGTGGGTGCTCTACAATATTGCACTCTTACAAGGCCTGAGATCAGTTTATTGTTAACAAACTATGCCAGTTTCTCCGTGCTCCTAAATCTTCTCATATAAAAGCGGTTGAGAGGCTATTGAGGTACTTGAAGGGCACTTCAGCTCTCGATTTATCATTCACCAAGAGTTCACATCATTCTCTCACATGTTATACTGATGCGGATTGGGCTAGTTGTCCTGATGATCGACGGAGTACAACGATTTTTGTGTCTTTCTTGGTTCAAACTTAGTTTCATGGAAGTCTTCTAAACAAAGTGTTATTTTCCGTTCTAGTGCAGAATTTAAGTATCTGGGATGTCTAATGCCACTGTCGAACTCATCTGGATTCAATCTCTCCTATCTGAAGTCGGATTGGTTACTATGCCCCCCATTATATTATGTGATAATATCAGTGCAACATATATGGCAACTAATCCTATTCTTCACAACCAGACAAAACAAATTGAGATCGGCCATCACTTCATCCGTGAACGTGTTGCTCAAAAACAACTTCTTGTTCGGTTTGTCTCTTCAGATGATCAGTTGGCCGATATTCTTACAAAAGCTTTACCAGTAGCTCGTTTCTCCAATCTTCGAGCCAAGCTCACAGTTCTTCCAAAAGGTCATTCACTTGAGGGGGATGATGGAAGATATTTCCATAATTTTGTTCTTTTCCATTTTTGCACTCTGTTTTTCCTTTTTCCTTTTATGTGTTAGTTGTTATTTTGTATTCAATTAGTGTTGGACAAGTGTCCCTATTTTCTCTATTTAATGAATTCCTCTACCTGTAGCTTTTTGTACAGGGTAGTGTCATTTTATTTGTGTCTCATACAATCACATTGCCATTTTATCCTATATTTTAAAATACGAGAGATTAAATATACCTATTTTTCATAACTCAAGGACTATATATATATATATATATATATATTTAAAAAAATTGAGTTGCATAATTAAAGTAAGACTGTAAAAGAAAATTATAAAAATTTGAAAAACGAGTTTTACTAGATAGAGGGATAAATTAAAACAAAAAATTTTGAGGTGTAAAGTAAATGTGGAAACAAAATTCTGGAAAAAAGCAAAGTTGAGTAGTCGTATACTACAAGTAAGCATAATGCATGTTGAGGACCAATTCAAAGAGTGATGTGGCACGTTGACTGAGTGACTTAGAGCTCCTATGCTAATGTGTGTTTTTCCTCAAATGTACAAGCCTTAGAATATTCAAGAGAATGGTTGGACATATTTCTGTTATGGGCTGCCCTATAAGGGCTGAACACGTTGCCCTCTAGGATTATTCTTTATATGTAAAATTACTTTACCTATTCTTTATTAAATCCTCTGAAATTTTCCTAATTCTCTACTTGGTATCAAAATGAAAATCATGACGAACGCCAATCCTGTCCTTACTTCAAGCTCAGATAATCCTTATGGTCCTCCACTCAACCAGTTTCTTAACCAAATCACATAAGGGAAGCTGGATAAGACGAACTTTCTACTATAGCAGAACTTGCCTTGGTAGATCCTACATTACTACCATATGAAAGAGTTCATTACCAGAGAAAAGCCCTGCTCTAGCAAATTTATCATGAAAAACATTGCACCTGACACAGTTGAAGGGTCGAGCATAGGAACTGAAGCCGAGATTCAACAAATCATCGATCCAGAATACGATGCATGGGTGGCAGTCGATCAACTGCTCCTCGGTTGGTTTTACAACTTTATGTCTTCGGACGTCATCACTCAAATAATGGCCTTTCAAACCTCTAAAGAACTTTGGGATGCTGTTGTGGAATTGTTTGGGGCTTACTCTAGGGCTGAAATTGACTATCTCAAAAGATTGTTTTAGCAAACTAGGAAAGGTGGGTCTTAATTATTTATCTACTATGAAAACATATTATGATAATTTGGCCCATGCTGGTAGTTTTATTAGCTTCAATGATCTAGTTTCTCAGGTTTTGTCTAGACTTGATGAAGAATATAATGTCGTGGTTGTGTCAATCCAAGGTAAAGCTGTCATATCTAAAAGAGTAAACTAACATGCAGCAGAAGAAATCAGAATCAATTAGCGCTCTAATTACATTTAATTTGAGTTCTAAGAGTATACAAAACAATTTTATGCTAAAGTAGGTTTCAAGAATACAATTACCTTTGATGAAACATTTTGATTCTTGTTCCTCTTTGTGAATTTGATCTCCAAATCTTCAATGGATCACCATGAAGAAATTCTCTGTTATCTTCTAACTTGGATTTTAGAAGTGGAACTCATAATTGGAGCCAGTTATGTGAAGGGTTGGAGAGGGTTTGAGAGAATGAGAGAGGGTTTCATATTTCCAGCAGCATGAATGAATCAAAGATGAAATTCAGCTTATTCAACTCTATTCATGCAAACACTTACTTAGCTGCTAATTGATGCTTCAATTAGCACTAAGTAAGTGGGAAATGTGGTTGATTTGGGTGAAACCACTCCAATGGAAGGAAAAAACTTGGAAAAAGTGGAATTTTCATTTTTTCAAAATTTTCAAATTTTCATTTCCATTTAATTTCAATAAATAAAACATTTTTTCATTTATCGAAATTCAAATTCAAATTTAAATAATTAATTTAAACTAATTTAATTAATTAATTAATAATTTAATATCAAATATTAAATTAATCAAGCATCAAATTAGACATGAATCCTATTCGTGTAATTTAATATTTAATTCAATATTTAAATGCTTTAAACTCTTCAATTTCATTCAGTTTTCACAAAATTAAACGTTTTAATTGTTATAATTAACTAAAACCCTAATTGAATTTGAACACTTCAAATTCAATACCCTAATTTCGAATTTGAACATTTCAAATCCGCCCAATTCACCAATTCAAGATATAATTTTACGAGCTAATAGAGGGGCCTTATGGACCTACAGATCATGTGCTCCAACGATTTAAGATTAATTGGCTAAACTCTTTAGACTGAATTAATCAATATTCGTTAACTACCGAGACATACCAGTATAGCTCGATAGTTGCACTCTCCTCACTGTAGATATATTTCTGTCCATTTTAACTATAATTAGTAAGTCGATCATTCACAAGTTGTTTATATTTACAACTATGTCAAAATTACCATTTTACCCCTGAAAATACATCTTGCTCCTTAAGCTCTCACTGATCCTTTATTGGATAATTGGTTTATAGACAAACTAATAAACCATAACTCTCTCGATCATGAGAGGGTGGGGCCCTATTGTTCAAGACCAGGAAACAACGCTTAAGAGAATAGCCTATCTGCTAACCCTAAGTCAAGTAGGAGTGAATTCCATCTTGCAGAACTATGTCTCTAGCAATTTATCAGATATTATCCCCAAAATGGGAGGATTATTGAGCAGTGTTATTGGACTACACTCACCTATGCAGATCAAAGGATAATCTCGAATAAACAGGAGTTCATAGTTAGCTCTGAATTAAGATCGAGCTACCATAGGTCATTAAATTTTGAAATAGTCAGTTTTAACAGTAAACGTCGTTATAAAGAAAAGTGACTATTTCGAGGTCCAGTTTTATGCAATCTTATTGCATAAGATGCCCCTACTCACATGTCTACACATGAATGATTTTGGGATCACATCATTTGTATCAGTATACAAAATGGGTCACATCCAATAATGTCATCAGGATGAGATACTCAATCTCATCCATATACTTATAGATCATTTTGGCTATATACTAAAACTTGATCCACTTTTATGTCACCACATAAAGTTAATGTATTCATATTATAGCCATGGATTCGTTTATTAGATTTTTATAACAGAATGCAATATCAATAACAATTTTTTGAATAAAATACTCAATAAAACTTTTATTGCTAAATAGAATATGTTAACAATATTTATGAACTCCAAGTGTTAAGACATTCTCAACAATATCTTGGCCTGAGCTACAGTCGAACCTTTAAAACCAGTGTTTCGAATTTATCTATTAATACTGATGCCTCTACTTCTGTAAATGTAGACCAAAACAGAAATTCCTCTACCTAGAATGTCAACCAAAATTGATATACTCCTCCACAACCATCTAACAATCAACAAGGAGGAAATGGCTGGGACGTGGATGATGGAACAATCGTCCTACATGCCAAGTCAATGGCAAAGTGAACCACACTACTGATGTTTGTTACTCATGCTACAACAAAGATGTTAATTACCCAAATCAAACCCATCTTACAGAAGGAGCCTTTTCCACACCTGGACAAAGTCAAAATTATTACCTACCAGAATGATATGGTTTCCAATCCTACCGTAGCTACTTCAGAAACTATTGTGGATCTGAATTGGTATGTTGATAGTGGTGCATCTAGCCACGTTACAGCAAATCCAAACTTTATGACTTTGAAGACCAATTACACAGGTACTGAAAAAGTTATTTCTGGTAATGGTGCATCTCTTATGCATTCTCATGTTGGTAATACGACCTTATCTTTTGAATCTGGACTGCTTAAACTTAATAATGTGCTTTGTGTACCAAAAATTGCCAAGAATTTGGTCAGTGTCTTCAAGTTGGCTAAGGATAATAATATTTATGTTGAATTTATTTATGATTTTTGTGTCATTGAAGACAAGTCTATAAGGGTGGAGCTTTTGAGGGGAGCTCTTAAAGATGGGTTATATCAAGTCGCCTTCAGCATGTCCATAAATAACGATGCCCAAGGAATTTACGGAGAAGACCTTGAAGGTGTTGACCCGAGTTATAATGTCTCTTTTCAGTAAGTTTTTCAATCTTTTGTAATATGTCCAAATCTATTTGAACAAAAAAATCGAACATCCATCCATGAAAGTTCTTAATAGAGTTATTAAAAGTTGTCATTTGAATCTTTCTGGAAATGATACACTTGAATTTTGTGAGGCGTGCCAATTTGGAAAAATCTATAGTATTCCCTTCTCATCTTCAGGTAATCATGTCGCATCCAAGTTTGATTTAGTACATACTGACTTATGGGGCCATGCTTCTCTTCTCTTAGTTGAAGGGTTTCGATATTATATGCTATTTGTTGATAACTTTAGCCGGTTAACTGGATTTATCCTCCGTGCCTTTGAACAGATTTATGCCCTGGTTAGAAATCAGTTTAACACATCTATTAAGTCTTTGCAAATGGATGGTAGTTAATATGTTTACACAGTTGGAAATTACCTATAGATTTTCCTACCCTCGTACTTTCACTTAAAATGGTCGAATAGAGCGAAAACACCATCGTGTTGTTGAAATGGGCCTCTCGTTACTTGCTCAGGTGTTTATGCCCCTACAATATTTATGGTTTTGCGTTTTTTAATGTTGTTCTATTAATTAATGGGCTCCCATCTCCTATTCTTGATCACAAATCACCTATTGAAGTATTGGTTATCCATCAACTAGATTTTCTTCCCTTCATATTTTTAGTTGTGCATGTTACCTAATTTATGATCTTATCAATTTAACAATTTGCACTTTATATAGAAAAAATGTGTTTAGATTGTTCCTTCTCCACACCACAAAGGTTACATGTTTTTTCCTTCCACAGGTCGAATATTCATCTCTCGACATGTAAATTTTAATGAGGCATAATTCCCATTTAAAGAAGGATTTGGAGCACCCCAATCAGCTCCACCACACTTTTCTCATCAAACTCCATCAATCTTATCATGGTTTGGGTCCCCTTTTGTTTCCTATCCATCAAGTGACAACTGTCCCATGTTTATCCCAACTTTACAACCAACCTCAGAGTCGTACAATCTAATAGCCCAACAACTCATTCCACATTCTTCTTCTCAGTCGACCTTATTCTTTAACCTACTTGACCTAACCGCATATTTTCCACCTTGGCCCAATACTTTCTTTTTGTCCGTATTGTGCCCTAAGGAAAGCCCCTTCTATGTGTCCTCATCATCCCAGTTTAACCCTTAGACATCACTACATTTAGCCTCCCCCTTTCTTCTCGCAAACATACTGCCCTCTAAAGTCCCGACAGCGTTGTCTTGACCTCTTACGATTAATAATCATCTGATGGTCACATGTGGAAAAGCTAGTATTTTTCGACCAAAAGCTTGAGTTGTAGAAGCTCCTATCAATCCATCCCTTGTCGAGCCCACACGAGTTCAAGATGTTCTTTGTTCGCCGGCTTGGAAATCCACCATGGATAATGAAATTGATGCTCTCTATTGTACGAATACATGGACTCTTGTTCCTACCTCAGGCAGATCAGATGGTTAGCTACAAGCAGATTTTTTAAATTAAAAGGAATCTCGATGGCTCTGTTTAATGTTACAAGATCTGCCTTGTCACCAAGGGTTTTCATCAAAGTCTTGGAGTTGATTTCTTCGAGACATACAACCCCGTGGTCAAAGCCTCAACGATTCCTACAGTTCTGCTTCTGGAATTTCTAATGGGTGGCCTCTTCAACAAATTGATCTTAGTAATACATTCTTGAATAACACGCTGAAGGAAGCAGTATACATGATTTAACACCCTAGTTATGAAGATTTATCTCGTCCATCTCATGTTTTTTTGGTTAAACAAAGTCATCTATGGTCTGAAACAGGCTCCATGGGCATGGAATGATGAACTCACGGCTTTTCTATTGTCCTACGGGTTTACAATAAGTAGGTTAGACACTTCCTTATTTTACTTACACCGGGGATCTTTGGTTGTATTACTTCTTGTCTATGTGGACGTTTCAGTTTTCACCAGCAGTAGTTTGACCTTCATTATGGAATTGATGAAATCTTTGGATGGGAAATTTGGTCTTAAGGACTTTGGACGACTTAATTTCTTTTTGGGTGTTCAAGTCTCCTATTTGGATAGAGAGCTACATCTTAGTTAACAACAATATATTTTTTTTATCTATTAACCAAGTTGAACTTTCAGAATCTCAAGCTATGTTCGTCTCTTACGGTCTCTGGAAAAATTCTCTCTCTTCTTGATACCGTTCCTCTGTTTGAACCCCAACCGTATCAGAGTACAATTGGTGCACTTCAATACCTTACAAACACTTGATAACTTGTAGAAATACAAGTTATTTATGCTGCCTTATCTAGATATTGCGACCAAAAGAGAAGGAATATGCGTCAATTGTATGAAAATCAGCTCAGAAATATAATAATTATGAATTATCGCAATTAAACCCACTAACATCGTCAAGATGGGAGAAGAGGATATTTCTACTCTGTGTTGCAGGAAACCAAGACACCGCTTGTGATCAAGGCTCAACGAGAAATTGAACAACGCATCTCTGTCATATTGCGCCTGTCAATCAACAATGAAGAGAAGATTAACGCAATGACGGCGCAATGTGACAATCGATCCCACGCTGAATTTCAACCGCATGCGGTAATAAAAACAACACGACATGCGAGCAACCAGTCGAAAGATGAAGTTGAGCAATGAAAACTCGAAGGATTATGACACGTGTATAACTAACTGTTATGCAGATTTGACGGTCTGATTGCATAACAAAAGGAATATTTATTCCTCCGTCTTCGGAATTTCCATAACAAGAAGTGGGGTCCACAAGCCAAGAGTCAAAGCTTTTCACCTATAAATACCCCCATAGAACTCAGAGAAGATATATGGGATACGGGTATACTAGATACGGGGATAATTGATACGAGGGCTAATTAATGCTAGATTATTGAGAGAAAGGTTGAGCTGAATACTGATCGGAAGAAATCCAGGAAGAGAAGAAACAAGGCCGAGAGGTGAGTCTCAATGCGATTCTGCCAGATCCCCATCGTGAAGCTCTGTGCTTAGATCCCTGCTACCGGTTGAGCAAGTCTGAGAGGGAAGCTCATCCTTCCGCACGATCCATCCACGCCGGCAAGAAAATCTCCATCCAAATCGGCGCTAAGATGTTGGTACTTATTTATGTTTATTTCTAACTCTATTTCATCAAGTGTATTTCAACTTCTTAATCTCTTCATTCACAAATCATGTATCAGACGCTAAATAATTTTATTGAATGTCTCGATCACTTTCACTTCCATTTTTCTGTCTATTTCTGTTCATCCATTAATCGTTTTCTCCATGAAGTTCTATTAATACCTTGGTAATTAATATGGATTAAACGAGTAACTTAATATGTGCTAAAGAGATAAATGCGTTTAGCTAAGGCATGCTAGACGACATCTTCACCTGTGAGCGCAGAAGTGAAGATGTCATTCTGATCTGTCGAGAGAAGGTTAGAAGAATGTGTTAACTAAAGCGAGTAGTACTTCCAAAGATGGAAGCAACTTTGCGTTCATTATGTTTATCCCTGTTTCACCACAGAGATGTGGGAACGCAGCCGATCACTAAAAGGTGTACGCCAAGGAAAAATCGGAACAATACTTATATCTTTAATGCAATTAAGGAACTTGCGCTATTTATATTAATTATCTTTTTTGTTTCTGCTTCGCACATAAGACTTGTCACCGCATTAAACGATCTTTGTATAATCTTCACAGTCAGCCTTAATCTCAGTATCTTGTATCATGAAACCTTTATCTTGTATCATCTTAGCTTATATTTACTTTATCGCAATTTACTTTAACGCAATTTATGATCTCATCGCATTTTTATAGCTTTACTTTACTTTATCGCATGTTTAATTACTTGTACACAAAACCTTTTTTATAAATTGAAAAACCTCTAGTCACATATATCACAAGCATAACACAATAACCTAAAACAGTCCCTATGTTCGACCTCAGATCACACTGAGAAACTTGTGGTGAAATTATACTTGGTTTCAACGCAAGGAAACTTGTGACAACGCACAACATACTACAAGAACATTCGTTAATAATGCATATCTAGAAGTAGTATCACATATCATCGCATGAATCTATGTCATCAAGTTTAAGGCATAGATTTGCATCATACTAAAAATACGTGTTACAACACCTAGCCTAACATTACTTTCATTGTCAACAAATTGAGTCAATTTATCAAAGATCCTACCAACGTTCATTGGCTCGTTGTGAAATGTGTTTTACGCTATCTTAAAGGTACAGTGTCTCATGGTTTGTTAATTCAACCTAACTCTTTGCTCACTATCACTTCCTTTTCGGATGCCAACTGGGTTATGGGTCTTGATGACCAAAAATCTATCGTCGGTTAATGTTTCTCGGTAACTCGCTCATACCTTGGTCCTCTAAGAAGCAAACTGTCATTGCTCGCTCTAGCACTGAGTTCGAGTGTCGGGCTCTTGCTCATGCATCCGACAAAAATCGCTTGGTACATCATATGTTGACTCAAATTGGTTTTTCTATTTCTAGTGTGACTCTTATGTGGTGTGAAAATCTGGGTGCTAGATATTTTACCTATTATCTTGTATTCCACGCTTGGACCAAGCATAAAGAAATTGTTGTCTATTTTGTTTGCGACCTTGTGCTAAAAAATGTCTCGAAGTTCGTTATATTCCCTCTGAAAAGCAACTTGTCGACTGTCTAACTAAACCTCTATCTCATCATCAGTTTTCCAATTTGCTTTCCAAACTTGGGGTCATTGAACCTCCCCCATGTTTGAGGGGGGATGTTGAGGACCAAGTCAAAGAGTGATGTGGCACGTTGACCGAGTGACTCAAAGCTCCCATGCTGATGTGTGGTTTTCCTCAAATGTACAAGCCTCAAAATATTCGAGAGAATGTGTGGGCATCTTTCTGTTATGGGCTGCCCTATAAGGGTTAAACACGTTGCCCTAGGATTATTCTTTATATGTAAGATTATTTTTTCCCCTATTCTTTATTAAGTGTATATAAGCCTCTACTTTTGGCTCTTCGTTGTATCTTGAGAGAAATATTCTTATCAAATTGATCAGATATTAAATCCTCTGGAACTTCCTTGATTCTCTACTATGCATGTGCAATATTTAATATAAATCCATATCTTCTATGAGATCTAGCCATTCAACTTGTTTCTTTTTATTTATGTGTCAAAATTTTGCAATAATAATAATAATCCCGTTACATGATATTTTTTCAAAAAATAAAAGAAAAATTAAAAAAAACTCAAATAAATATAAAACTATGATTGAGTCTGAAATGATATATTAGTGATATCTTTTTTTTTTTTTAAAAAAAAAAACAAAAGTATATCAATGAGATATTTCATCACATTATACCCAAAAGAAAAAAGATATTATCAATGGTATTTATAAGGAGGCAAAAAATGTCATAATTTACAAATTATTGTTTTCTCTTGGTTGGTCAAACTTTTTTCCTCTTTTTTAATGTACCTCGTTATTTATTTATTTTTTTTTTAGATGGTCAATGATAATTTGTAGAAATACAAGTTATTTATGTTGCCTTATCTAGATATTGCAGCCGAAAGAGAATAAATATGTGCCAATTGTATGAAAATTAGCTTAGAAAGACAATAATTCTAAATTATTGCAATTACACCCACTAACATCATTAAGATGGAAGAAAAAGAGATTTCTACTCTGTTTTGTAGGAAACCAAGTCACCGCTTGCGATCAAGGCTCAACGAGAAACTGAATAACGTATCTCTATCATATTGCGCCCGTCAATCAACAATGAAGACGATTAACGCAATGACGGCGCAATGCGACAGTCAATCTAGAGTTGACTTTCAACAATATGCGGTAATAAAAACAACACCGTATGCGAACACTCGATCAAAAGATGCAGTTGAGCAATGCAAATGTGGAGGATTGTGCCACATGTACGTCTAACGGTTGTGTAGATTTGATGGTCTGATTGCATAACAGAAGGAATAATATCCCTCCATCTTCGGAATTTCCATAACAACAAGTGGGGACTACAAGGCCGAAGTCAAAGATCTTCACTATAATACCCCATAGAATTCACAGAAAAAGAGGTTACCCCATAGAATTCACAGAAAAAGAGGTTACTCGATACAAGGCTAATTGCTGCTATTATATTGAGAAAAAGACTGAGCTGAGTATTAAACTGAAGAAATCCAGGAAGAAGAAGAGACAGGGTCGAGAGGTGAGTCTCAGTGTTAATCTGCCAGATCCCCGCTGCGAAGCTTTATACTCCGATCCCTTCTACCGGTCGAGCAAGCCTGAGAGGGAAGTTCATCCTTCCACACGATCCATCCATTCCAGCAAGTAAATCTCCATCGAAATCGGTGTCGAGACGTTGGCACTTGTTTGTATTTGTTTCTGTCTCTTTTAATCATCGTATCTCATCTTCTTTATCTCTTTATTCACACACCATGTATCAGACGCTAAATAGATATATTGAATGTCTCGATCGTTTTCCTTACCACTTCTCTGTCTATTTCCTTCCTCCGTTTATCGTTTTCTTCATGAAGTGTTTTTAATCTCTTGGTAATTAATATGAATTAAACAAGTAAATTACTTTCTGCTGAAGAAATAAGAACGTCTAGCTAAAACATGTTAGATGACATCTTCACTTGTGAGAGTAGAAGTAAAAATGCCATTTTGATCTGTCGAGAGAAGGTTAGAAGAATGCATTAACTAAAGCAAGAAGTACTTCCAGAGATGGAAGCAACCTTGCATTCATTACGTTTGTCCCTATTCACCACAGAGACGTGGGAGCGCGGCCGATCACCGAAAGGTGTATGTCAAGGAAAAAGTGGAATCGTACTTATACCTTTAGCACAATTAAGAAACTTGCGATGTTTATATTAGTTATCTTTCTCTTTCTGCTTCGTACATAAGACTTGTCATCGCATCACATGATCTGTGTATAATCTTCACAGCCAACCTTGCCCTTAGTATTTTGTATCATGCCGTCTGTATCTTGTACCATCTTAGCTTAGATTTACTGCACTTTATTTTATTATCGCATTTTTACTGCTTTCCTTTACTTTATTGCAACTTTATATAGTTGTACACAAATACGTTTATTAAATTGAAAAACCTGATCGCATGTATCACAAGCATAACACAATAACCTCAAATAGTTCCTGTGTTCGACCTCGGATCACACCGAAAAACTTGCGCTGAAATTATACTTGGTTTCAACGCAAGGAAACTCGTGATAACGCACAGCATACTACAAGAACATTGTTAAATAACGCATATCTAAAAGTAGTATCACATGGACTTGTATCATGCATCATATATCGTAGTGTGTGTGCTTAAAATAGAAACAATAAAAATTCTGTCCAACAGTCAACAACCAAACATCAAAACATTAATTCCTCTCAAGAATGAGAGACAAAATATAAGGAGACAAGACCTCTTTCGAAGACCCAAACGACCAAGAAAAATAAGTTAAAGCTGCAAGATTATGGGCGGCTCTGTTCTCTTCTCTAGGTATTTTGCATAAAAAAAATGAAACATGAACAAGACTGTCAGGAAAAAAAGCTTCTTCCACAAAAGGAGTAAC
This sequence comes from Benincasa hispida, assembly GCF_027475165.1. NCBI lineage: Eukaryota > Viridiplantae > Streptophyta > Magnoliopsida > Cucurbitales > Cucurbitaceae > Benincasa > Benincasa hispida. Next base: position 14,116,792 of record NC_143478.1, read on the forward strand.
CTTAGACAAATCGAACTCTAAATTTTTCATAAACAAGGTAATGATAAGCGAGTTAAATTCCACTACCACCGGAGGGTTATTCCCATTCCACTCCTCCTAGATATATGGCAAACCATTAACAATATCCATGGCTTCTAAAACTTTCACCGGCCAGTTGGACGAGATAAAGTTGTACCCTCCATCGACCGAAATGCCATTCTTATCATGGATGATCCTAAAGGGATGAAAATGCTAAGGCACAGCGGAAGCCAAAACACAAAAGCATTTCATCTTTTCAAATCAGCATTTAAAAACAAAATAATTTTTCTTTGGAATAAAAAATAATATCAACTAAGCATGCAATTCCAAAAAAGACTAATTATATAGGAAAAAAACTCTACATTGCAAACCTTTTGACAATTCTGTAAATTTCTTTGTTGAATTAGAATTGGGCATCACCACTTGGAAACCTCCCTATTCTTGCAGGGAATTGAGACTATGGAGAATTGTGGGGTTCTTTCTTTTTGGATTTGGGAATATCACAGGATTTTTCTTTCTTTTCTTAAGAAGAAAAAAAAAACACACAGAGACTTTGAGAGTCATCATCCTCCTTCTGCAAAACGAAACCCTTTTGTTAGAGAGAGAGAGAAAGACGTGGGATTGATCCCACGTTTTCTCGTAACTTTCCTAAAATGGAAAGTTAATTTGTTTAAATTAAATTAAATTAATTAATTAAATCATATTTAATTAAATGATCATTTAAGTCATATATAAATGATTTCCTCTCACATAATCTATAGTTTTAATGTGTATCTAATGTACATTAATTTTAATCTATAGTTTTGATTTAATCAAGTTAACTAAATTCAAAATTAAATTAAATTAACTAATTCTTCAATTAATTAATCACCCAATTAAATATTACATATTTAATTTAATTTCCTCTTTAATCATATTAAAAAACATTTATCTCATTTAACCTATGGCTTTAATGCGCGTCCAATGCACGTTATTTTTAACATGTAGTTTTCAATATAAATCTTATTCATATTAAATTAATATTTGAACTCTTTTCAAATATTTCACTTTCTCGTTTATTAATTTGAATTATGCCCAAAATTAGTAATAAAGTCTAAAATTAAACTTTATATTAAAATATATCAACATACATTAAAAAATTCTCAATTCTGAATTTGAACATTTCAAATTCAATTTAATGACAAATTACCTCAATACTCTTTACAAGCTAGGAAAGGGACCTGCAGATGAGAAGCTCCAACGATGTGAGATTAATTGGCTAAACTCATTAACCAAATGAATCAATATTCGTTATGTGGGTACACTTCACTAAAGACTCACAATTGCACTCTTCTCACCACAAATATGTTTCTGTGTCCACGGATATAGACAAATAACAACAAGTTAGTCCTTCATGAGTGTTTGTAACACCAGTTGGGTTAAATTATTGTTTTACCCCTGGGTCACCTCTACATCCTTAAGTACCAGTGCTCCTCTAATGAACAACCTGTTTATGGTTCAACCATTAAATAGAAACCCCTCTCGGGCCAGTGAGAGGGTAGGGCTCTGTGTTCAAGTCCAAAAGACAGTACTTAAGGAAACACTCATCTCTTTACTCTAAAGTCGGGAATGAGTGAAATCCATCTTGTATGATTATGTTCCCAACTATCCACTCGGTCTTATCCCCAAAATGGTAGACATATTGAGTCAACGAACTAGCCACTCTTACCCATACAAATCAAAGGACAATCCCTCATGAACAGAAGTTCATAATATGCTCAAGAGTAAGACTAAGTTGCCCAAGTCATCCTATTGAAATAGAGACCTAACTAGTCAATGAAATTACATCTAATGGTTACTATTTCGGCATCCGATCTTATGCAAACTCACTGCATAAGATACCCCCACTCGCGTGTCTCATACACAAACGCGTTGGATCACTGCGTTTGTATCAAATACAAAGTGGGTCATATTTATAGTGTTATTGGGATAAGGTACCCAACCTTGTCCCTATACTATAAACCTTTTAGGTTGTATCTTGAACATCGATCCCTATATGTCTATGCATACAGTTCAAAACTCATAAGACAACCTAAGATGTTAATTTATTGAATTTTAGGGTTAATAAGACAAACTTAAATAAAACATCAATAACACTTATTGATAAAAACATTAATAACTATTTATTAATGATGGTCATTTAATTACATTCATTGTCTATGAGTTTTAGGGCATAAAACCCAACAAATTCCCGCTTGAACTAAAACTCTAGGTGGGATGTACATTACATGGAACAACGGAAATGTTACAAATACAAAGTAAAATACAATAAACTAGGGCACCTCATACCCATTACACATCTCCCACTTGCCCTAGATTACACAATGTACATCTTTTATAGACTTTTATTCTCTAAATGACTCTCGAACACTTCAGTCGAGAGAACCTTCGTAAATAGATCAACAATATTGTGCTCCTAAGCGATCGTTGTGACGATCACATCTTCTTGTTGCACAATCTCCTGTATCAGGTGTACTTCCTTTCAATGTGCTTTCCTCATTTGTGGCTACAAGGTTCTTTCGAGTTGGCTACAGCTCCACTGTTGTCACAGTATAAGGTGATCAACAAGTTCATGTTTGGAACAATTTCTAAGTCACTTAGGAACTTCCTTAGCCAAACCGCCTCCTTTGTTGCTTCACAGGCAACATCACATGGAACTACATACTCAGTCACCATGGTTTGGTCTGCAATGCATCCTTGCTTGATGTTACATCATACTACAGCTACCTCGTTGAGGGTGAACACTAATCCTAATGTGGACTTCCTATAATCCTTGTCAGTTTGAAAATCATAGTCCGTGTATCTCGTAAGTATCAAATCCTTAGCTCCATACACGGCCATATAGTTCCTCGTTCTCCTAAGATACTTGAGGATATTCTTAACTATAGTCCAACAGTCTAACCCTGGATTGGACTGGTACCTACTGATTATTCCTACTACATAACAAATGTCAGGCCTAGTGTAGCGCATAACATACATTAAGTTGCCCATAGTTGAGGCATAGAGAATACGTCTTATGTCCTCAACTTCTTGAGGTGTCTTAGGACACTGTTCCTTAGACAAGTGAACTCCATGCCTAAAAAGTAGTGAACCCTTCTTAGAGCTTTGCATCGAATATCGAATCAACATATTGTCAATATAAGTTGCTTGAGACATAGCTAGCTTTTTGTTCTAACGATCCCTAATGATTTGGATCCCAAGAACATACTGCGCCTCTCCCAAATCTTTCATTTGAACTTGTGTTGTTGGTCAATTTTTTTAAGGAAATCGGATATGAGGATTTCCATGAGTAGCGGAATGATCGTTCCAAATTCCATTCCTATTTGAACATACACAATTACAATCAACAAACGAAAACTAATTGGTCATGCAATATATGAAATTACAGCATGCTTTCAAAAAGATCAAGGGATAGAACATCATACCTCGGAAGACTCATCTTCAAACTCCCTCAATCACGAACACTCGTGAAATCAATAAGACAACACACTCGAACGCTCGAACACTCTGACCGTAACACAGTACAATCACAGCGACCACCACACGAACACCACGAACTCAACAAATGACCTTAAAAAACCTCAAACTATGTCGAGTTGAGTACGAAACCACCACAATGGCTACCTTGGTATTCTTGGTGTGAGAATCCATAAGTGTGGGCTCTGTGTGAACTTGGTTAGAGGAAGAGACCGGAGGAAGAACAATCGTGTAAACGATTGAGCAAGTAGGAGATGATAGAGGTCTATCATATAGACGATGCCCAATCGTTTAACAATTGCTATGCGATCGTTTAGCAAAAGCTCTGCGATCGTTTAGCTAATGGCCAGTTGAGTGAACTATCGTGTAGTATCACTCCATGATCGTTTAGTCTCTCTTCAGCTATCGTTTAGTGAATCTAACACACTTGACAAACTTACCGTGAGTAACTTGCCAAGAATAGCAACTTTCTCAATCACTGCTAAAAATAGGAAATCATTTTTCCTTTTATCTCACGGTTACCATGAAACTATCCATAACCTCCCACTCAATTGGTTATTAGAGAAAAAGATATAATGATCCAATAATTAATATTATTATAAATATATATGATAACCAACTTACCATATTATATTTATAACCTATAGTTTTAATATTTCATCTCATGAAACATATAAATCATAGTTCTTTTTCTATTTCATGGTCCTTAATGTAAATCTCATTTATATTAATCGTCTACTTGATGTATCTCATACATTACACCGATCATATCATATAAAATTAAATTACCTCTTGTCAATTTGAACATTTCAAATCAACACCAAGAACTGATTCTCAACTTGAATCCATTGAGCTACTAATGGGACCTTATGGACCTGTAGCTCGAAGCTCCAATGGTACGTGAATAACTGACTAAACTATTTAGTCACGGGATCCACCATTCGTTAACTGCCAGGTACTCCACTAAAGACGACAGCTGAATTCTCCTTACCACAGATATATTATGTGTCCATATCAACCAATCAACAATGCGATAACCTTTCACAGATCGCTCGTAAGTACAGCTAGGCCAATAACCGTTATGCCCTTGTAGTAACATCTAACTCCTTAAGTACCACTGATCCCTCTAATGAACATAAGTCATAGTCCCAATATGACTGAGTCCTCTCTTCCAAAGAGAAGTTGTGGCCACTCTGTTCAAGATCCGAAATCAGCCGTTAAGGGAGCAATCTATCTACTTACCCCTACTTCGAGAAAAGAGTGAATTCCATCTTGTGTAACTGAGTTCCTAGCTCCCAAATAAGATAAATCCCCAAAAAGGTAGGCATGTTGAGTTGGCAACCTGGCCATTCTCACCCATATTAATCAAAGGACCGCCCTCAAAGGCAGGAGTTCCCAAAACACTCAGGATTGAAGTCATGTCAGCTATGGTCATTTAGGTGAGATGTAAGTCTCAAGTATCAACGACGTTATATACAAAAACTAGTCATCTCATGGTCCGGTCTTATAAAAACTCTTTGTATAGAACACCCCCGCTCACATGTTTCCACATGAATGGTCAAGATCTACCATCTATAGCAGTTCACAACACTTGCAAACTTCTAAAAGCGGGTCGTATCCATAGTGTCACCAGGATCAGGTATCCCTCCTTAATCCTTATACTATAGACCTTTTTAGGTTATCACTTAAGGCATGATCTACTTTTATATCGCATGTACATGCTTAAGTTTACATACAATAACCATGGATCTTTGTTTATTGGATATGAGTAAATGCCAAATAAAATAACTCTTATTTTATTCATAACAATGTGTATAGATTACAAACTACGAGACTCCGGGAGAATTAGGACACTAATCCCAACATTTTTAACATCAGTAAGGTATCCTAAATCATTCTCAAGGAGTAGGATATCATCCACATAAAGTACTAAGAAAGCTACTTATTGTTGATGGTTTTCTTGTACACACAAAGTATTGAACAGGTACCAGCACGCAGAAAAAGAAATCAAAATCCATAAGCACTTTAATTCATTAATTTTGGAAAAAACGAAAACATACTAAACAAAGTTTAGTGGGTTTCAAGAACATACCTTTGAAGAACCATTGAAATCTCTATTCCAGCTGTTAATTCCTTCAAATCTTTATGCAGATCACCACAAGATCTTCCATACTATTCTCTTGGTGCTCTAGATTGAGTTATGGGACTCAAAATAAGCTGGAATCAAAGTAAACTTGGAGAAAGCTCACTGCAACAACCCAAATGAAGAACATCTTCTTCTACCCAAATTTCAGAAAAATTCAATCGGTTGTAACACTCAAAAATCACTTCAATCTCTTTAATATATTGCAGTCTATCATGCAAAGAGATTTACTGCATGGAATGCAACTCATGCTTGGAGTAAATGAAGATTGAAGAAGTGGGTTTCATTGTGAGTAAGTTGAGGATGAAGATGGAAAAAATCTAATTTTTCTTTTTTGTGTAATTTTCTATTTCCAAAATCTATTATTTTTTATTTTTAACAATCATATATATTTTTAAAATCAAAATTTATTAATTATACAAATTAATTTCATAAATTAGTTTTCTAATAAAATTAATAAATAATTATTTAAACAATTTAAATAATTCTAATTAATTTATTATCCAATATTAAATTAGTTTTTACACAAATTCATCTTCATATATTTAAATCATGTTTAAATATATATTCTCCAATTCCGTTTGATTCTAATTTGAACATTTCAAATTAACTTATCACGCTACTCTAGAGCTAATCCATTTCCGAACTAGTAGGGGGACCTCATGAACCTACAGATCATGGGCTCTAATGATCTGAGATTAATCGGCTAAACCCATTAGACTGATCTAACCCTCATTCGTTAACTAATGGGTCACTCCACTAAAGCCCATAGTTAAACTCCCCTCACTGAAGATATATTATGTCCACTTGATATAACCATGATTAGTAAGCCAACGCTTCACAGGTTGTTTATAATAACAGTTGTCAAATCTCTGTTTTACCTCCGAAATTACCTCTTGTTCCTTAAGTCCCCACTGATCCCCTAATGAACAATTGATTTGTGATCCAATCAACAAAATCGAATCTCTCTCGGGTCAATGAGAGAGGGGGGGGGGGGTCCCTTGTTCAAGACCCAGAATCAACACTTAAGGGAACAACCTCTCTACTATCCCTAAAAGCGGGTAGGAGTGAGTTCCATCTTGCACCCTATGTCTCCAATTATCTATCCAGTCTTACCCCTGAAATGGGAGTTTTATTGAGCCGGCGCTGTTGAGCCAACCCTCACCTATGCAAATCTAAGGGTAGTCCCAAATAAATAGGAGTTCATAGTTAGTTCAGGATTAAGGTCAAGTTACCTAGGTCATCGCTTTGAAATAGTCAGTCTTAAACAGTAAACAACATTATAAAGTAAGAGTGACTCATTTCGTGGTCCGATCTTGTACAAACCCTTGTGCACGAGGACATCCTCACTCCTCATGTTCTAATATGAACGAATTAGGATCACTTCGTTTGTAGCACTTTACAACTCCTTTGTAACAACTACAGAGCGGGCCGCATCCAATAGTGTTACCAGAATAAGTTACCCAACCTTATTCATATACTATAGATCATTTTGTCTATTTACTCGAACCTGGTCCACCTTTATGTCTCCACATAAAGTTCAAGTACTCATCCAATAGTCAAGGGACTTTTAGGTTTATTCGATTTCTATTAAGCAAAACATTTATTCAATAACACTTATATTGAATTTTTTAGAATAAGTTCCATTGTTTACATACCATGAGTTTTAGGACATAAAACTCAATATAAGGCTCGTCAAGGTTTTGGTCAAAAAAAAAAAAAGATTTGATCGTAGTATCAAACCTAATATTCCAAGATATGGATGCCTGTTTCATCCCATAAATGGATCAATTCAGTTTGTAAACTTTTTGCTCCTGAGTTGGGCTATGAACCCCTTGGGCTGAGACATAAATATATTCTCTTCAAGATTTTCATTCAAAAAGGTTGATTTGACATCTATTTGTTATATCTCATAGTCATACTATGTGGCTATGGATAAACGAATTCTTATAGACTTAAGCATAGCAACAAGGGAAAAAAGTTTCCTCATAGTCAACCCCTTCCCTTTGGATATAACCCTTTACTACGAGTCTAGCTTTGAAGGTCTGTACCTTCCCAACTACATCTCTCTTTCTCTTGTAGATCCATCTACACCCTATGGGTTTAACCCCTTCAGGTGGATCTACAAGATCCCATACCGAATTGAAGTACATCGACTCCATTTTAAGGTTCATGGCTTTAATCCATTGGTCCTTGTCTATGTCATTCATTGTCTGCCTATAAGACAATGGATCCTCAACACCATCATCTGGTATGATGACCTGAGTTTCAGTTAAACCCAAGTAACGATCAGGTTGTGCTACAATCATCCTACTTTGTCAAGGTAATTTCAACGATTGAGAAGGATGAGACTGACTTTAAGTGATAGTCCATTCATTAACTCTTGATGAAGGACTAACATCATCAACAACAACTATTGTCGATTTTTCAGTAGCTTCATTTAATACTAATTTTCTTCGTGGTTTATGATCTCTCATGTGGTATTCTTCCAAGAATATAATGTTCATCGATACAAACCTTTCCTTTCTTGTGGATTGAAGAATAGACCTCTCGTTTTTAGAGTAACCAACAAATTGGCATAATCTTGAACGAGGTTCCAACTTCTTAGGATTTGTCACTAGTTGTGTTGGATAACCCCAGATCTTGAAGTAGCATAGACTAGGTTTATGCCCCCTCCATAACTCAAAAGGTGTTTCAGAAACACTCTTCGATGGAATGTTGTTCAAGATATGAATTCCAGTCTTTACTCCATATCCTCAAAACGAACTGGGCAATTGAGCATAACTCATCATAGAACGAACCATGTCTAATAAGGTTCTATTTCTCTTTTATGATACATCGTTTTGCTGAAGTATACTAGGTGCTGAGAGTTGAGATTGGATTCTATGTTATATCATATAGTCTTGGAATCTTAAATCCGTATACTCTCCACTTCAATCAGATCAAACTGTTTTAATAGTCTTACCTAACATATTTTCAACTTTTGACTATACTTCTTAAACTTTTCAAGGGCTTCAGACTTATGTTCCATTAGGTATAAGTAATCATACCTCGAATTATCATCTATAAAAGAGACGAAGTATTCGTACTCTCCTTGAGCTTTCACATTCATTGGACCACAAAGATTTGAATGTATGAGCTTTAAGGGCTCTTTGGCTCTACAACCTTTTCCACTAAAAGGTCTTTTAGTCATTTTACCCTCAAGGCAAGATTCACATAAAGGTAATTAATCATCTTCTAACTCACTTAGAAGTCCATTCTTTACCAATCTTCTGATCCTATCGAGATTAATATGATCTAATCTTAAGTGCTAAAGATAAGTATTATTGTTACTTGGAGAAATTCTTTGCCTTTTAGTCTGAGTATTAGCAGTTTTAAAAATCTCATGATTTAAAAGTGCTTTTGTTTCAGTTGATCTTAACACATACAAATTGTTTTCTAATTTAGCCGAACAAATATGTACCCCATTTTTTGAAATGAACGCTTCATTACTTGTAAAAATACTGAATACATACATTTGATTAAGCAGGAAACTGTAGGATTGTATCAATTGCAGCGGAAGAATAAGGATCATCTAAGCATTCAAATTCACTAATTTTGGCATAATATAAAACATACTTATGCAGAAAAATGGGTTTCAAGACATACCTCTTGTAGAACTTCTTCAAAGCTCCATCTCTAGCTGCTATCTTCTCCATATCTTGTTGTAAACCACCTCAAGATCTTCCTCACTATTCTCTTGGTACTTTAGATTGAGTTGTGGGACTCAAAATAAGCTTGAATCAAGGGATGAAAGAGAATAGCTCACTGCAGCAACCTTGTTGAAGAATCATTCTTCAAACCAAAATTTCTCTCAAAATTCTGTAGATTGCATACCCGATTTTTACTCCAATCTTCTCATTATATTGCAGATCAACATGCAAAGAGAAGAGGTGCATGTGTAGCAGCTCATGCTTGGAGAAGACAAAGCCAAGTGGTTGCTTCATGAGTGAGCTAGTTAAATGATGGATAATGGAAAAAACCATTTTTCTATTAAAGTGTTTTAGTTTTCCAATTTTCCTTTTTCAATTTTATCTAAAAATCAAATTTTGATTTAAAAAATCTATTTGATTTTAAAAATGAAAAATTAATTAACAAATAAAACTTAATTAATTTAATATCAAATATTAAATTAATTTTAACACATATCCATTTTTATATATTTAAATCATATTTAAATATATAATTTCTCCTCTACCGTTCAATTCTAAAATTAAACATAATTATATCTCATATAATTACTAATTCCCTTAATTCTAATTTGAACGTTTCAAATTAACTTATCACGCTATTCTAGAGCGAGTAGGGGGACCTTGCGGACCTACAGATCATGAGCTTCAACGATTCGAGATTAATTAGCTAAACCCATTAGACTAGATTGATCTCCATTCGTTAACTAATGGGTCATGCCACTAAAGCCCATAATTGCACTCCCCTCACTGTAGATATATTATATCCACATGATTTAACCATAATCAATAAGTTGACCATTGACAGGTTGTTTGTAATAATAGCTGGGTCAAATATCTGTTTTACCCCCAAAATTACGTCTTATTCCTCAAGTCCTTACTGATCCTCTAATGAATAACTGATTTGTGATCCAATCACCAAACCAAACTTTCTCAACCTAGTGAGAGGGTGGGGCCCCTTATTCAAGACTTGGATTCAGTACTTGAGAGAACAACCTTTCTCCTATCCCTAAATTGGGTAGGTGTAAACTCTGTCTTGCACCCTATGTCCCCAGCTATCTATTCGGTCTTACCCCTGAAATGGAAGTCTTATTGAGCCGACGCTATTGAGCCAACCCTCAACTATGCAAATCTAAGGGCAATCCCGAATAACCAGGAGTTCATAGTTAACTCAGGATTAAGATCGAGTTACCTAGGTCATCTAGGTGAAATAGCCAGTCTTAAACAGTAAACAACGTTATAAAGTAAGAGTGACTTATTTCTTGGTCCTGATCTTATGCAAACTCATTGCATAGGACGCCCCCGCTCCTCATGTCATAACATGTACGAATTAGGATTACATCGTATGTAGCACTTTACAACTTTTTGTAACAACTACAGAGTATGCCGCATCCAATGGTGTTACCAGAATAAGGTACCCAACCTCATTCATATACCATAGATCATTTTGACTATTTACTCGAACCCGATCCACTCTTATATCTCCAAATAAAGTTCAAGTACTCATACAATAGTCATGGGTCTTAGTTTATTGGATTTAGACTTTCATACAATTTATGAGATCAATAAAAAGTATATTGATAATAGAAAATGTTTATCATTTTACAAACTGTGAGTTTTTAGGACATAAAACCCAACAAAAATAGATACTAAGTTCACTTTCATTTTAGGAACAATATACATACTTTCTAAGAAAAGAAATCTATTTCCAAAAAACAACTTCGTAGCTCCCACTGCACGAGCTGAAATGGCATCTCTACTGCTGGAAGGAACTAATTCCATGTAAAGAAGAACAAACATGATCAGTGGCTCTTGAATTAAGTATCCAAGCACTGTGGTCATTTTCCACTAAACATGTTTCTAAAATAAGTAAATCACATTTACCTTCCTTTTCCTTCTTCTTCTCAGCAAGGTACTTTGGGCAATTATACTTCCAGTGACCTTCCACTTTGCAATGGAAGCACTTTCTTTTTTCGGTCACCTTGGCCTTTCCTTTACTCTTCCCAGCAGAAGGTGTCTTCCCCTTTCCTTTTTTCTTCTTCTGGATCTTCTTAAGACCATAAGATAAGATCATAGTTACAGACTTAGTTTCTAGGGATGAACCCTTATGGAACTTTATAGAATGGACAACATTTGCCTTTCCTTCTACTGTGTTTCAGAATATGGTTAACCAACATGATTCTAATAGTGTATATAAGAGAAAAGAGAAACTTGATGGACCCAGCGGCATACGCCGACCGTAGGATCGAATCAGATAGCCGGCTCAAATTCCGATCAACAAGTTGGAGGTCGGTACTAGTTGAAGAAATGGAAATTCAGAAATGTGAAACTCAAAAAATCGATAATATCGGAATGAAATTAACCATTTTTGCTCGTGCTAGTGCCCCCAGAAATTCTTGGAAAGGCAGGCTAGCCCCTACTCCTTCTTTCTTCTCCTTCATCGTCGTTGGTCACCAATAACTGATGCCTACTGGTCTAAAGTTCGTAGACAAGGCCTATCTTCTCCTCGAGCCGCACTAGCCCGGCGATATCAACCTCGGCTCCCTGGACCGTAGCAACCAATACTTCCACAAAAACTGAAGATTCCATTAGCTTAGGCACTTGACCCTGATGGATCCCTTACCTTTCATAAGAGACTGATAGGTCTGCAACTCATTCAGGAGAGTCGTTATGGTGTACTGGATTGTATTTATAACCACATTACTGCGGAATTGAAGAAAGCTCTTCAGAAGAGATTCCAAAATAAAAGACACGTTACAGGAATTTTGGCCTTTAATGTCGATTAAAACAAGTGAAATAGGATGTATAATGTCGATTTTGTTTTTTTTAAAAGCGGATCTTTAATGTTGATTTTAAACTGACATTGTAGGGGTACCTTTAATGTCGGTTTTAAACCGACATTAAAGACCCGCTTAATTTTTTCCTCTTCACTCTCCCCGTATTTTCTATTTCCCCCCAATTTTTTTCATTTTTCCCTCTTCACTCTCCCCTTATTTTCTTTTTCCTCTAATTCTCACACTTCCCTCTTCAAACCCTCATCTTTCTCACTTCTCTCTTCCAAACCCTTGTCAATGGGTAGCATAACCCGCGCCATCGTGCAACCCGTGTAGGTCTGTCGTGGTGTAGATCTGGCTTTCGTGCAGGTCTGTTCGTCGTGCAACCCGTGTCGCTGCACCCTGTTGCTCGGATCTGAAGTCCAGATCTAAAGTCGTCCGGATCCATGTGTCACCGTTCATCATTCGATCTGAAATCCAGATCTGAAGATTTGAAGTTCGTCATTCGTCGTTCGTCCAGATCAGTATGCTCTTCTTCTCTTTCCTCTCTTAAACTCACAATAATTTTTGTCTTATGTTACGCCTCTCAACTGTTTGTGTAAATGTCCCAATGTTACGCCTCTCAACTTTCCTCTCAGTGCTAGACGATCGTGTAGATATGTGCGAACGCTGGACGATCGTGTAGGCGGGTGTTGGACGATCGTATAGCAGATGCGCTGGCGCTAAGCGATTAACTACCCGATAGCGCTACGCGATGAGCATGAGCATTAGACGATAGCCGTATGAGCAGACGCGCTAATCCATGTGCCTCTGTTCATCATTCGATCTGAAGTCCAGATCTGAAGTTTTTTGTTCGTCGTTCGTCCAGATCATTATGCTCTTCTTCTCTTTCATCTCTTAAACTCACAACAATTTTTGTTCTTATGTTACGCCTCTCAACTATTTGTGTAAATGTCTCAATGAAAGCCAATTGCAATTTCACTTCAATATGTCTCTCTGCTCCTAGATTTGGGCCTACTTTTTATGTGTCTGTGGCATTTGAAATTCGATTTGATTAATGGTTTTGTTGTGTATGATACATTTGTTGAAGTATTGGCAAGAGGCATTGCCAAGAGTTGCTCATGCGTTGGGTATGCGTGAGCAATGTTGGGGTTGATGCCCTAAAGTCTCATGTCCTGTAATTTGTAAACAGTATGTACAGACTTTTATTGTCGGTTGCAACCAACATTGAAGGTTGTGTTATTGAAACCCTTTAATGTCGGTTTAAAATCGACATTAAAGGCAATCGACATTAAAGGGCTTTAATAACACTATCTTTAATGTCAGTTGTCAACCGAATTAAAGCCTTTTAATGTCGATTTAAAACCGACATTAAAGCCTAAATTTCTTCTAGTGACACCTAACTTTGCTCACCAATGACCGCCCCGTTCATTTAAGCCACGTTAAGCTGGATCATCAAAAGTCGAAAACATGTTCTTTAACTGATTGGCCTTCTTTCATACGTGCATTATAAATGTATTTGAGGGCCTCGTGTTGAATCTGAATGGACGGTTGCCTAAACATACCCTGGAGGGACTCCATAATCTCATTAGCAGTGAGCATGGTCTCATGCTTCTTGTTGAGTACATCAGATAGACTCGTCAAGATATAGACTCGGGCCTTTTCATTGGCCTTTGTCCAATGGCCATATGCATCCTTAACATTTAAGGGTGCATTTCGAGCGGGGACCTGAGGAGACTCCTTAGTTAAGACAATCCGCAGATCATCGATAACAAGAATTATATTCAAGTTCGATTTCCACGTCACGTAATTTTTGCTAGTTAATTTCTCATTTTTAAGTAAAGTGATAATTGAGGAACATATGCTGAAAAGCAAACAAACAAACGACCGTTTTAGTTATCTTTGCCTTAACCTATCACATAAAACATCTAATCAATTTAACAAAACCAGACAATCATAAAACCCTAAATAAACTATTGATTTGATTTTGCAATGATACTTCAGAGGTTTAGGACAACAACCACCCAAGGGCAATCAACTATCCCTCCCCTGAATTGAGAGTATCTCAGCTAATTACTAATTTTTGAATAACTCTTATTCCTATAGCTTTAGTTGCCGTTAATTTGGTCAAGGATTCATTAACTCGTTTAATTCATCCTGTAAGTGTGACCCTTTCATTTTTTAATTTCAGAGGTATGATTCAATAGGCTACCGTTAGGAAAGACAATTGTTGAAAATTAACCTAAGAAATCCTATCCATTTTTGGAGTTTGCATTATTTCGAAACCTATGATTAGGCCCTCCGAAGGGATAATCGCTCTAGAACGACACACATGTGGATTATGAGAATCTCATGGTGCAACTTAATGAAGAAGACTTAGGATACATTGACACGTTACCTTCTCCCACTTACTCTGAACATTTCCCTTATTCACCTTGATATTGACCCATACAAACACTTTCCGAAGGGAGACCGCACCCAGGGCGACACGAAACTGAGCATGGATCTCACGGTGTGAACTCTTAAGGATGTGTGGGCATAAAAATGATATATATTATATACCATTTTTCTCCCACTAAAATGTTCTAATTATTTTAGGATTTTGTTATACTTAGCTAAATTCCGGCTAATGAATTTATCTAAGTCTATGGCTATTATAACTCTTACCATAAGATCTTTATCTAAAGTTTTAGGTATATTAAACCATTTAATTTACCTAGTGACATTGCATGCTAATAGAACCTCAGTTAATTCAACTCAGGTTCTGATCCAGTTCCCAGTTAGGAGATGTTACGTAAACCGTCAACTTAAATACCTCAAGTCTAGACAGAATTGTATCGATTGAGTTCCCTTGTAACCTTAATCCTATTTGCCCTACTTGGTTAATTTTAAAAATATTTTAAAAGAAACTAAGTAATTATTCTAATCTGATTAGAAATGTGATCTTAGGTCTAATTAATTTTAAACAATTTAAAATTAATATATTTTTCCTAAAATCATATGTTTGCGTGCAACTCTTTGTTATAGGTTAATGGTTGCTAATCATTAATTTTTATAACTATTACAAATTTTAATGATTAGTCCTATAACATGCTCACTATGATTTTAATTAATTAACAATCATATTCTAATTAAAAAATTAAACCATATTACAAGCATTTCATAATTTTGATATAATCATTATATTAAGTTATGGAAATGTCATGCTCAATGCATATTGGTTTTCAATTAAATATAACATTTATATAATATTATGAAAATCAACCAAGCATATTCATATACATTAATAAATATAACTAATTATACTTTCTAATTAATGTTATGCAGCATACTTCTTCAATTTCATATATTTAACATATCACATACATTAAATAAATCTTGAAATTATAAATCATGCATTTCATATGATACATTATAACACTTATAATATACAAAAATGCATGAACATGCTTAACCTAACGTGGGATTTATTTAAATGACATCCAAAAGCATTTAAATAGCTAGTGAACCTGCAATTTTGGCTCCTAGGATAAAATAAAGCACTAAATTATACTAATTTAGCTAATTTTATCCTAAAAAATCTTTTGCCGCTCTAGAACTAGACCAAACCAACCTGAACGCCCTGAACTGGATCACCAACCTGCGAACCAAGCCAATCCAACCAAATCGGATCACTAATTGAACCGTAGTCGAACGAGGCCTGCTTTGCTAACCCTAATTCTCTACACAATTGTGTAGGGATGCAGAATGTCAGCATAAATTGCTATTTTTGGCCAAATTGATCTCAATCTTCATCGACACGAACCCTATTTCTGGATCTGGACTTACAGAGGAACGATTTATAACAATAATGCCAAAAAACACAGGAGCCTTTACATTGATCATGTCAAAATTGTAAATCTAAGGCCAAATATTCAGAAAACATTTAATTACAAACTATAACATTCATAAGGTAGTAAATCCCACCAAACTAATAAAAAAAATAAATGACCAATTAATAATACGATTTGGCTCTGATACCAATTGAAAGGATGAAAACCCTAAGGCACAGCAGAAGCCAAAATACAAAACTATTTCGTTTTTTCAAATTGGTATTTAAAAGCAAAACAATTTTGCATTTGAATAAAAAATCATATCGATTAAGCATGCAATTCCCAAAATGACTAATTATACAGGGAAGAAACCTTACCTTGCAAGTCTTTTGACAATTAGTAGAATTTCTCTTTTGAATTGAGATTGGGCACCACCACATGGAAACCTGCATTCTTGCAAGGAATTAAAGACATGGAGAATTAAAAAAAAAAACACCGGGACCTTGAGAGTCATCATCCCCCCTAAACAAAACCCTTTTGTTAGAGAGATGGTGGGAGAGGGAGAGAAAAACGTGGGATTGATCCATGTTTTCTAGTAACTTCCTAAAATCGGAAGTTAATTTGTTTAATTTAAATTAAAAAAATATATGTTCTATTATATTATATTTATTAATTAAATCATATTTAATTAAATATTCATTTAAATCATATTTAAATGATTTTCTCTCACATAACCTATAGTTTTAATGTGCATCTAATTTACATTAATTTTAACCTATAGTTTTGATTTAATCAAAAAAATAAAATAAAAATTAATTAATTAATCATCCAATTAAATATCATATATGAATCATATTAAAAAACATTTCTCTCATTTAACCTATAGTTTTAATGCACATCCAATGTACATTATTTTTAAACTATAGTTTTCAATATGAATCTTATTCATATTAAATTAATATTTGAACTTCTTTCAAATATTTTATTCTCTCACTTATTAATTTTGAATCATATCCAAAATTAATAATAAAGTCTAAAATTAAACTTTATATTAAAATGTATCAACATACATTAAAAAATTCTCAATTCTGAATTTGAACATTTCAAAATCAATTTAATGACAAATTACCTCAATACCCTTAGAAAGCTAGGAATGAGACCTAATGGACTTGCAGATCAGAAGCTCCAATGATGTGATATTAATTAGCTAAACTCATTAACCAAATTAATCAATATTCTTAATTGTGGTACACTTCACTAAAGACCTACAACTGCATTATTCTCACTACTAATATGTATCTGTGTCCACGAATATAGACCAATAACAACAAGTTAGTCCTTCACGAGTGTTCGTAACACCAACAGGGTCAAATTACCATTTTACCCCTGGGTTACCTCTACATTCTTAAGTATCAGTGCTTCTCTAATGAACAACCTGTTTATGGTTCAACCGTTAAACAGAAACTTCTCTCGGGCCAGTGAGAGGGTAGGGTCTTTTGTTCAAGTCCCGGAGATACCACTTTAGGGAACGTTCATCTACCTATTCTAAAGTCAAGAAGGAGTGAAATCCATCTTGTATGATCATGTTTCCAACTACCCACTCGATCTTATCCCCAAAATGTTAGGGATATAGAGTCGGCAAGCTAGTCACTCTTACCCATACAAATCAAAGGACAATCTCTTGTGAACACGAGTTCATAATATACTCAGGAGTAAGACTAAGTTACCTAGGTCATCCTATTGAAATAGAAACCTAACTAGTAAACGAAGTTACATCTAGTGGTTACTATTTCGCTGTCCGATCTTATGATAACTCATTGCGCAAGATACCCCCACTTGTGTATCAAATACAAAGTGGGTCGTATTCATAGTGTTACTAGAATAAAGTACCCAACCTTATCTCTATACTATAGACTCTTTAGGTTGTATCTTGAATATTGATCTCTATATGTCTCTACATACCGTTCAAGACTCATAAGACAACCTAGAATGTTAGTTTATTGAATTTTAGGATTAATAAGACAAAATTAAATAAAACATCAATAACACATATTGATAAAATTATTAATAATTATTTATTAATGACGGTTATTTAATTACATTCACTATCTTCGTATTTTAAGACATAAAATCCAATAGATCCAACTTGTATCGCCGTAATGGACAGACTTAGACCAAGTAATGTCAACATTGAGTTTCCATAAGCCTATGGACTACCAATAGTTGGTTAAGAGGCATTCGGAGTGCTTAATCTTTTCTTTCATTTATTTATTTGTTAAATATTGTAGTAAAATATTGTCAGTAATTTAAACAGTTTAGCTTGGTCCTTAATCTTTTAAAAATAAAATCTTGAACTATTAAAGAAATAGCGAGTAAATAATCACATAATCCAAAAAACATAAATCTAAAAACAAATTCATTAACCAACAAAATTATAATAATATCCTTAAATCTTTTTTTATTACAATAAAAAGTAGGAGATTTAGATCACAAATTAAATGAGCACTCACTATGATAATCATATCTTAAATGTTGATGATTAAATAGTTGTGTAATACATGTAAAATTCACTAAATAAAATAAAGGAAAAAGGTTCCAAATTTTCAGTGTCATTTGGGAGAGCTAATGATTTTAATTAAAACACACAAAAGAGAGGGGGAGATTTGATTGAGGACTTTTTAATGTGTATCATCTTTTTATCATTCGAAGTCTATAAATATATAATTGTGTAGTAACTTAATTGAAAATTTTCAAACACAAGAAAAGCGAATTTAGCTTTTCTATTTCAGTACAACAATTAAAATAGGACCCCTTTACCATTCTGTATAAATGGACTATTCTATTTGTACAGAATATTTTTACATATAGTAACATATCACTGTCTATAAGTGATACACATGGATAGATATTGATAGACGTCTATCAATATCATTGTCTATCTATTATAGTAAAATGTCACTGTCTCGATGATATGATAGTAGTATATCAGTATCTATTAATCTATCACTAATAGACAGTGACATTTTGCTAAATTTATAAATATTTTAGTTTATTTTGCTATATTTGAAAGTGGCCCAATAAAATACAAATGAGCCAGAATTAACATGATGTTTTTTTAACAACTTTTTAAATATAATTAAGGGAGATGACAATGCAAATAGTATTCCCCATTTCGTCTTTTTTCAAATTAAGGTGTCGTTTGTCTTTGGGAATGTAGATAACCCACATCTTAGTTATTCGTATTATAGATGTTCAGTATCTTTGGATTACCATATTTGTTTTGTATGAATATTTTTACAGATGTCTAAGAATATTTTGATAACTATATTGGTTTCATAAGATTTCCACTTAGGAATATCTTACATTTATATAATGTTCAAAGAATGTCCTTACGACTATTTATTAATTTATAATTAATTTAAACTTATATAACATATTTGTTTTTATCAATTTAAATTTCTTTTAAATAAATACAATTTATATTATTTTTATATCTATTATAAAATAAAGAGAAAAGAAGAACAAACATAAAAACACAAGAGAAAGATAATGGAGAAAGAAAGAAAGCGAGAACATATGTATTATGTTTTTTGTGGTATATTTTCAAATGATCTCAACAACCTCTATTTATAGGGTTGTGAGAATGGTAGTTACTGAAGTAGGTGAATACTTGCGAAGAGATTGTGTCCCAATTTTAATTTTACAGACCAATAATTAGAGACGGAAACATAGGATAAACAAAACTAATTAAACATGTTTTCTACTATACAAAAAGAAAAAGAAGTGTTAGGATATCACATACCCATTGAAGAAAAATTTTCGCGTTCCTCTCCAATTCATGTCGTCTTTTCCCAATCTTATGAACATCGTAACCGGACACCACCACAGGGTCTTTCCCGTTATTTTCAGGGATGGGAGTAATGAACATCGTAAGTGTTAGCCACAGGGTTGATAACTGTTGCAGAATAACTCTGATACCAATATAAAACTCATATACAGTGGAATATCTTTAGGCTAAAATTTATTAATTAAGAAACATAACATATTTAGAGTCATTACAACACTAGATTCACAAGTCCCAAAACCCACAAACCTATTCCCAATATGAACAACAGTAACATGTGTACGATATTAACAGTAACCACCTAAACATACGGGTTACAAATCTTTTTATCCTTTAGTGGGAGAGCAGATGCAGAGCTATCTTCAGGGGGGGGAGGGAAAAGAAAACATTTGAAAACGGGATGAGCTTACGCCCAGCAAGTGACTTAAGAAAGATAATTGATTCTCATGCAAAACCTCAATAAAGAGTTTAACTGAAATATAAGCATCTATAGTACTTGTACTGCAGTATAAACATTTTCCAAGCATAAAATATATAAAGTTGTTTTAATCATAAAACAGTAAAACTATTACTCAATTAAGAATAACCCTTACTGTAGATAAAACAATCCCAACACCAACTACTAGTCAAGAGAGAACCCTTTTGCTCAATCTCTGACTTTACCTACGTGCACGTGGCCATATTAAGTACCGTCATACCTTAGGTACTTCTGTTCAGATACCTTCTCAAACGTCCTTCAGTATCTGGTTGATTTGGTACCTTCTCAAACGTCCTTTAGTACCAATAGATACCTTCTCAAATGTCCTTCAGTATCTAGTTGGGCAGATACCTTCTCAAATGTCTTTTGGTATCGCGTTTTAAGTAAAACTAGTCATAAATGACTTTCTCTTTAAAGCATATAAAGTATAATACATATAAAAACATGGTTTTAAAGGTGCTAATGCATGCTGAGTATACTTAACACATATAAATCGCTTTTCAACAATTTCTCACACATGCATGCGTTTAAAACATAATCCATGATTTGCTTGGAAATTCTTTAAAACATGCTTTCTATAACACGTTGTAATAAAAAATTTTAGTCAAAACGTTTTAGCCACTCACCTTGATTGCTTAGGAGCTTTTCACTCTAGTAGCTCCCTTTTCTACCTCGAGTTCTCTTTTCACTCCTAGAATCCAGATTCAATTTACAACTTAGATTACTCATAGTTCTAAACCTTATTTTGAGATACTTTCTTCTACAAACATATTCTAAAATGTCTTAAAAAGCTTAAACTAAAATTCTAGCTTAGAATCCTCGTGGTTGGGCGGAATCACAGAATCTTCAAGACTGGCCCAAACTGGTCCGATAGCCTGACCCTTTTGACTTCTTCTCAGTTTTCAACCCGATCCCTTCGAGCTTTTCTTTTGGCAGCCCTACCCTGAAAACTAGACTTTTAGAGCTTTCAGGTGGTTTTGAAATCACTCCAAACGCACGAGTAAATTGGGAAAACTCTTCGTCCCAAGTTGATGCATCCTGCTCAGACCTCACTGTCCACGCATAGATTTGGCTCCAACGCAAGGTTTGCTCTACTCTCCCACTCTTTTACGGTATTTCTGAGTTGTGATCTAAAAAAATGAAGTCTCTTGGCTCTATTTATAGGCATCCAAACCTTCTCTGGACTTGACACCACCTACTTGGCTGCATGGTCAAGTGTCTCCTTCTCATCCCATCAACGCAATGTTGTGGTCATCGCAAGCTAAGTGTCTTTTTCCCACATTGCCAATGCATGGGCCTCCAATCTGATGTCACCACCTCAAATTCTTAAGGTTTAAGTCTTTCCTCCCAAGAATACACATGGTTTTGATGATGTTATCTTGATGATTTCATCCTTGTATGCGTCCAACTCTTGGTTGCTCAACGCCTAGTCCATAAGCAACGCATAGCAAGCCAATTCACTATCATGACAATTCAACTTAGCCATCGCAAGGAGCTAACCATCACCAACGCATAGGGTGACCGTCCATTCTTGATGCATGGCTCACTCGCACGGCTTGCTTGGCATGGGCGCATGGTGCTGGCCACCAACCCATAGGCGCGCTGCATAGGCTGACCACTCGACGCATGGGCTGCGCGTGGCGCCTTGATGCTTGGTCGGGTGCTTAGGCGCTTGGGTGTGCTGCTTCGACGCATGGGCGCATAGCATGGGTTGCGCGCTTGGCTGCATGGCAGGGCACCTCGACGCACGACATGGCTGCTCGGCAGGGTGCTCACCGCATGGGCGTGGCCGCTTGGCAGCGCGCTCAACGCATGCGTCCAACTGAGGCTGCTCGACGCATGGCCTGGGCACTGGCCAAGGCTGCTCGACACATGGCTGTCTTTCCATGCATGCCTCGCCCACTCGGGTGCCTTCCAACTCATCATCTCCTTTTTCCTTCTTCAGCCGCATACCTTCACCAACAACTCTTCCAACGCATCAACACCACTCTAACACACAAAATTCTATACTTAGCCAAATTTTCAAATTTTTCCCAAAAGTCAACCTTCCAAATTTCCTCTTTCTTCTAATTTCCATTCTTTTCTCTACCATTCCACACTAGTTTCCACATCAACCTACTCATCACACTAATCTCAATAGGGAACATACTCATGTAGAGAAATTAGGATTTAGGGTTCACAAGAGTCGTGCAAAGCTGTGGACTTGCACTCAACTTTGGTAATGAAGGAGGAAAGAGCATGAGAGATCTTTCTGAGAAAACCATTTTCTGCATAATCCCATTTTTCACAGAGAGAAACAAGAGAAAAGAAGGAGATCAAGAGAGTATACCTCACGTCCTCTATTTTTTTTTTAGTTTGTTGGGAGTTTGAGAAAATCATGGGTAGGGGAGTTACGACTCTCTCCCCTTTAATTTTATTAAATTCAAATTAAAAAATTTGAATTTTAATAAATATAATATATATATATAGATAGATAGATAGATATATTAACTAACTTAATATATACAAATATTAAACTACATGTTATATAATAAATAACCTATAGTTTATATTATATCACATATAATATAACTTATAGTTTTTATATAAATTATATTCATATAATTTATTATTTGAATTACATTCAAATGACAACCACTTTCATCAAATTTTACTATATAATTTCTATATGAATCATATTCACATAATTAATATTTGAATAATATTCAAATATTTATTTCTCTCATAAATTTAATATGAATCATATTCACATTAAATTTTAACATATAGTTTTTATATGAATCACATTCATATAATTAATATTTGAATCATATTCAAATATTTATTTCTCTCATATAATGTATCAACATACATTATATTATATAATGTATTAATATACATTATTTAACTGTATCTTATACAATTAGTTCTCTTTAATTAATTAGAAGAAATCAAATTAAACCAATTATTTTTTTATTCCCACCAGTCCTCATTAAGCTAAAAAGAAGACCTTATGGACCTATAGATTGAAGTTTCAATGATACAAGATTAATTGATTGAACTCTTTTAATCAAATTAATCAACATTCATTAACTGTTGGTCACTTCACTAAAGACTGACAGTTGAACTCTTCGCACTATAGATATACTTTTGTGTCTATTGGATATAACCAATCAACGATGCGTTGACCCTTCACAAATTGCTTGTAAGTATAGCTTGGACAAATTATCGTTTTATCTCTGTAGTTACATCTAACTCCTTAAGTACCAATGATCCCTATAATAAATAATTCGTCATAGTCCAACTATGACCGAACCCCTCTTGGGCCAGGAGAGGATGAGACACCTCATTGTTCAAGCCTCGGAATTAGCCCTTAAGGGAGCAATTTATCTTCTTACCTTAACTATAGAGAATGAGCGAATTCCTTCTTGTGTAGCTGTGTTCACAGCTCCCCAATCAGACAAATCCTCAAAATGGTAGACTTATTGAGTCGGCGAATCTTGCCACTCCCACTCATACAAATCAAAGGATCGCCCTCATATGTAGGTATTCACAACTCACTTAGGATTAAGATCAAGCACCAGAAGAAATTCGGGCTTTAATGTCAGTTAAAAACTGACATTAAAGATAGTGTTATTAAAGCTCTTTAATGTCGGTTTTAAACTGACATTAAAGGGCTTCAATAACACAGCCTTCAATGTCGGTTGCAACCGACATTAAAGACATTCAGTGAAATTTCCAACTGACATTAAAGCCTCTGTGTTTTTTTTTTTTTAATTATTAACCGACATTTAAGCCCGAATCTGTCCCTTTTTTTAAAATTTCGTTGCCGAATCCATTGTTTTGGTCAAAAAGTATAACATGACACATCATCATTGAACGTTCTGGCTGTGACATATTATTCATGTATGGATTGTAAATCTATTACATTTAATCCACAAATTCTGTTATAAAATTATAATTTAAAAGGTTGTACAATAATTCAGGCCTTGAAAACACAAATTACAAGTAATACAAACATTATGATTTTACAAACATTATGAGATTACTGTCTCTCTCCACTTGGCAAAATTCTTGTAGTGAATGTGTTGGATCTAAAGTTCCCCAAGAAAAAGCATAAAGAGGTTGTGATACCCAATATTTACTCCTTTGTTGCATCTGCAAAACAAGAAAACTCAATAGTTGGTTACCTAGATATGAGATACGAAGACGATGGAAAATTTTCAAGAACACATACATCAATCAATAAGCAAATTTAGCTCACAATATACTTCAAACCTCAAAAGTTATCACAAAGACTACCATAGTGCATGAATAACCCACAAACTACTATAGTGCGACCTACAAACTCGAGCACCTTGAATTTCTTTTGTACTGAATTATTGGGAACTATGACAACTGTCCTAACAAGAAATCAATCTTTGTAATATCTCAAGCCAATAATTGGGGGGGGGGGGGGAAGCAATAAAAATGAGTCTTTGAAAGAGAATAAATGATATATATATAATTTTTTTCCTTTTAAGATCTCCTTCCATGGAAAGTTTTCTATAAAATCTCGAGTAAAATCGATTCCTCCCCACGCCCTCCCTGCGCAGTGGTTCAAAATATCTGAAGAGAGTATGGGAAATAACTCATCAGCTAAAATCATGTTTAGAAGAAAGAAAACAAACCCATCTTGAGCAATTCATCTGCAAGTTGAAGTGGGAGACACCATCAAATGGAAAGCATAGCAGAACACGTTGGTTTTTTGTCTTTTTTTTGTTTTTTCTATTTTTTTTTTAAAGTTCAGCATCCCATCACAACATAGTTATACACAAAATTTGCAGATGGTTTTCTTGCAAGCAAATCCCACCTTGGAGGTCCTTCACTTGGAACCCATGAATTGAGTTCTATATAACCTTCCCTCATGGCCCTTGGTCCACCAATAACAATAAGCCTATCTCCACAAGCTCTAAATGCAAGCCTCCAACCATTAGTTGAAACTGCTCGTTCAGGCAACCTCCCAACATTTCTATGAACACTCGAAAAACCAAAGACTGTGAATTCTGAACATAACCAGTCACTAGAGTTGTCTATGAAATAACATTTCTTCTAGGCAAATTATCAAACACTTTGCGAGCAATTTCCATGACTCCACATTTCGCATAAACGTTAACAAGAAAATTCATTACAAAAAAGTCTTCATGAGTCCCAGTTTTTACGATATGTTCATGGATAATTTCCGCTTCTGCAGCTAAATTCCTATCTATACATTCTGAAAAGACAAAACAGAAAGACTATTGAATTGTTTCAAATTATCTTGCTAATTAATTTGTTGCCACTATATCATCATACTTGAGGTATCAGGTAGTAATTTATCGATTGTTCTAACATAATTTATAGAATCGTGATTAAAAACAAACAATAATAATCAATTTGACAATGAGATACACTTACAAAGCCAAATATTTTCCGTCTCGACTGATGGACATTATGTAAGCAGGCTTTCTTAGCAACCTCTTATACCCAATTCTTTTCCAATTACTGATGTCTAAACCATTTTTATGAGTTCTAAAAGAGTCGTACCTGTTTGGACGAGTACAAAATAAAAATGGTTTAATTCCATCCTTAGAAATCCAAATAAACATGTTACTAATTACGAGAAAAATGCAATAAACACAAAATAACAGGTAAAAATATCTACCATACCGCACTCCGGGTCAAAGTAGTTATAGGAACTCCATCGTCAGTCTTCCAAACTCTTATTGATCCATCATTGGAAGTAGAAGCCAAGAACTCTAAGTCTAGGCTGGAATAAGATTAAACAAAGCGTCTAAGTTATTAATCCGGGAGATGGAAGAAAAGCCAACAAATACTTGCAAAATTTTCATCCACCATAATCAGAGTCACAGACTACCATCATGCTTTATGCATAGATCTGAAGATGTTGTGAACACTTTCCTAATAACAATTCCAAAAGATCAGGATAAGAACTATGTTCACGAAGCAACTCATTAAAAATGAACACACAAATTTTATTGTACAAAAAGATGTCCTAATAGCAATATTTGTATAGATACTATGTGAGGAAATAAACAAACAGACATGTTGCCATACGTTGAGAATATACCAGCAATAGACAACTTCATGGCTCACCTAAAGTCCATATCCCTCACAGATTTATGCGCACTTGGTTCATCTAAAATGGGGCGCAAGTTTGGCCATTCCAAGATTCTGAGATGTCCATTTTATAGGTAATTTGATGTCAAAATAAATCCACTGGGTTTTTGAGAAAGACAAGAATAAAAAAGAACCATGAATTCCTTTAACTAGATAACAGATTTGTCCTTACCACCCCACAAGTAGCAAGTTTAGAACCATCAACACTGAAAGTGAGGCAAGTATGAGGACCGACATATTGTTTGAATATTCAAAATTTCAAATGAATGGAAGTGATCATTTTATCAAAATTTTATGGCCAACACTAAAGTATTCAAACTACTATTTTTTTAAAAAATAACTTACCTGAGCATAAAATTTATTAAAGTTTGTAACATTTATAGGATTAGGCAATAAAAGAGTAATCATGGTTTGAGCACATACAACAACCTTAGTATAATCCCTCGAAAAGTATATTGTGAAGAAGCATGGTTCATTTCCTTCAGAGACTTTATATAACGGTACATTAGAAGACAATCCCTCTAGAGATGCAGCCATCTCAACATATTTCTGGAAAAAAAAGAAAACAACATGAATGAAAATTGAACTTTGAACTGTACAAAATATAGTTCTCGACTCCTACCTGACCAATTTCCCAAGCATTTTGCTTTTCTTTGGGGTCAACGGATTGACTAATCCATATAAACACTTCAACTTGAGTGTCAAGTATCAAGATATCCTTTGTCAACAGATCATCTTGAGAGAAGGTGTTAATTTCCTCTACCTGCGCATGATAAATATAAGATCATAACATTGCATCTGGTTTAACTTCTACATTAACAAGAATTCAAATATTCACCTGGAACTTTCCTGTAAAGACAAATGTGAAGATCAACCATCAAAATGGAAGCAGTCAAAATGGAAAGTCAGCAATGGTAATAGCTAAATGCCAAATGAGAATTTTTTTGTAACTTAAAAAGAAAACACGTCACCTTTAGTGAACGAAAATGCATACAAGTGGGTATCCCTGACAATATCCTGAGATACTTTTTTACTATTATAACTTTGTTTTCCTCCCGTGCAAATCAGAAGGTTGAACTCTCTGTTCCTTCCTTTGCATGCTTAAAAGTAACACTTGGCTGTATTAAGGAGAAAATAACAACTGTGTTAGCAAATATCAGTACACATATATAAAAAGAAGACTAAGACAAGATATCTTCAAACATTAAAAAACAATACTTATAATCTATAAACATCCAAAAAAGAAAGAAAAGTTATACAAGAAAATCTACCATTGTAACTATGGCTTGGACCACTTCCAAAGCTTTTGCCCTCTTCTGGATATTGGAATTCGCACCATTGAACTGAAATATCTTGCTCTTGGTCTAAGATGAACACATCATCAAGATTTAGTGATGGACAAGCAAAAGGAACCTGGATAGCCAAATGCAAAAATAAACATCAAAACTCCATGTCACTAGAAGAGACACTGTTGAATACACAAACTCTTGGAAAGAAAAATTAAGTGTCTGTTTCATTCGGACAACTCGCTTTCCTCTACAAACATACAACCGTGTTTCAAATTGTTCTTCCTCAGGTTTCTTAAATCCAGATGCAACACCTCCTTCCAATGGTATGATATAAGGTTTGAAGTATGACAAGAATTTTTTTGATTCGTGGCCTTGAATTTCTCTGTGTTGCACTGTATGTCCTCCAAGAAAAGCATCAAGCTCTACAGTTTTAATAGCTGCAGTTCCTGCTTCATCCTAATATAATAGCCAGACTTATAAATTTGAAAATAAAAGATACATTTGAAAGCATAAGAAAATCAGGAAAGTAAACAAAACAATATGAACTATTTTTGAATGTATTTTCTTGCATAATTCGATTCCCCCCCTGTTAGACTTAACATTGCCACTCAAAGAAACATGCTAGAAGTTCATTTGAAAATTTTCCACAAAAACTGAAGATTATGCTATATAAATTCAGGGAATTTGTAATACCATGGAAAATATTTACATTCAAGGTTACTTTGTATTTTTTCAAGTTCAGTCACTGATCTTCACCACATGGTTACACGTAAGAGCATTTCCATGAACCAGGATGCCCTTCTATTTCAGTTTCTCAATGTTGAAGCAAAAATCATTAAAACTTTTGACAAGAGATGACTTCAAGATTATATAGAAGCTTCACCAAGAGACAATCCATATTTTTTTTTAAACCAAGAATAAAGAGAAAAATACAATGCAATCTACTTGAACCTGGTGGCGCGTAGACATAGGTTGGTGGCAGCTGGCCAAGAACGGACCTGATGGCACCCACGGTAGAGACATGCGAACGACGAAGGAGACGTGGATGATTGGGTGCGGCGACGCACAGTAGATCTGGGCGACTGATGAAACATGGGCATCTGATGAGATGCGGAGCAGATTTGAGCCAAGAACGGACCTAGTGGCGCCCAGCAGATCCGAGCAACTGATAAAACGCGAAGCAGATCTAGGCCAAGAATGGACCTAGTGGCATGCAGCAGATCAGGGCGATTGATGAGACGCAGGCGATTGGGTACGGTAGCGTTGGTTGCACAAAAAGGGACGGCGTGTGTCGAGAAGGAATGACGAGTGGCAGCAAGCGAGAATGGCGAGCGGCGGCAGTCGATGATGGGAAAAATAGGGTTTAGAAAAGGGATAGATAGGGAAGTCTGGGAATGAAAGGAAAAATAAAACTGGTGGGAGAGGGGGGGAATGGGTTTTGTTTTGTTTTGTTTTGTTTATTTAAAAAAAGAAAAGCAGATCTTTAATGTCGGTTTTAAACCGACATTAAAGGTATACCTACAATGTCGGTTTAAAATCGACATTAAAGATTCGTTTTTTTAAAAAAAATAAAACCGACATTATACATCCGGTTTCACTTTTTCCAACCGACATTAAAGCCCAAAATTCTTGTAATGAAGTCACCTATGGTCATCCTGGTGAAATGTAAATCTCTTCTAACAACGACATTATAAAGAGAGACTTAACATTTCGTGGTCCAATTTTTATACAAATTCTTTTGTATAAGATATTCTCACTCACATGTCTTCACAAGAATGACCAGGATCAGATTATTTGTAGTACTTTACAAAAATTGTAACAACTACAAAGCAGATCGTACCAGTAATGTTACTAGGATAAGACACCTAACTTTATCTATATACTATAGACCATATAGGTTATCACTTAAACACGATCCACTTGTATGTCTCCACATACATGTTTAAGTTACATAAGATAACCTCGGATCTTAGGTTAATGGATTATTGTACAAGTAATATAAAATCAATCAATCATTGATTCAGTTAACATAAAACTACGAGGCTTTAAGGCATACACCCCAGCAATTACAAGAATGAAACATAAAGAGGGAATAATATAATTATGGGGATTAATTGGAGAGTTTGATGGATGAGTTTTAACCTATGAAGGTTATGCATGGACATCTACATGATTATCATATTTATAATACTCCCCCTTAGATGTCCATAGTATATAGAATATATGCCTCGTTAAACCTTACTAGGTAAAACTCAATGGGATAAAAACATAGTGAAGAAAAAAGAGTATATCATTCATGTACTTTAATAACTGTCTCATTAAAAACTTTGCTTGGAAAATCCAGTAGGACAAAACCATAGTCAAGAGAAAAAGAGTGCAACATATTTACTCCACCTCGTGAAAACGTCACTTGATACTCTCAGTTGTCACATACAAGTGTTGTGTGTTTAACTTCTTAAATATTGTTGCAAGTAACACCTTCATAAGTAAGTCTCCAAAGTCATCTTTTGAAGAAATTCGTTGAATAATGATGTTGGTACTTTATGTTTTATCGTCTTAATTTATTTCTTAAGAAACTCTATTGCTTTTGAAATCTCTTAAGGAGATTTTGCTCAAATCATCAATATATATATATATATATATGTATATGTACATATGTATGTATATAATGCACAGTAAATCTCATGTTGTGATTTCTTTATGAAAGCATATAGACAAATAGGATTATTTTATACCCTTATATTATCAATATTTAATAAAATGATTATTTTACATTCATCAGGAATGTTTTATAAAAATCTCTATGATATATACATATCGTTCTCTAATATTTTACTTATATGATTTTGACACCTTTAATCCTTCAAGGATATATTATTAAGAGATTCATATATGTACAATAATTACATCCATAAGATGCATGTTAAGTTTTTCGTGCATAATTAAATAAATTAAATATCTCACATACTTGGCATTCTCTAATGCTTGAACTGCTAGTTCTCACGATTTGGAAAATGAGTTTATTTCTATTGGATTGTTTCTTTCCACATAAGCCAATATTTTCTATGTCGCGAAGTTTTTTAATATATCTGAGTATATAATACTCATTTTCATAAATAATATCATGAGCAACATTGTGTGTAAAAATATTGTCAACTTATTTAAGTATGGTTCCATATTTTTTCTTGTCATGACATATAATTTATCGAGATCTCCTTATTATCCTCATTTACTTCAAGATCTTATGAGTGCTCATATTTAGGATTTCTTCGAGAATATCCATATTCTCAACCGAGTCATTGATTAACTACTTATTTTTCGAGAATATCTTTATCTTTTGGAACTCATTTGTCTATCACACTTTAGGCATGTTGCAAACTCATTGGTATTGACAACTTGTTGCATTGGGATATAACTTGGTCATTTTCTTGGAATTGTAAATGTTCTGTAAATGCATCTAGCATTAATTTGCAATATTTTACAAATGAATTATATTTTGAACTTTTGGTTCAAAGTGATCTGTATGATGATCAAAATGTGACAATTCTTATGTATTTTATTCAATTTATTTTCCTACTTTTCCTTAATTCCTCCCTTAATGTTGGAAATTGTGTCTCATTAATTTAAATTGTGTAGTAAAAATCCACCCGTCAAGGGTTCAAAGTAATTAATTGATGTAAAATCAACTTCAACATAGATTTTAATTGTTTCATCATCTTTATTGTTGTTGTAGAATAATTTAAACATTTACTACATATCTTGATGAAATATATTCGGCTTTTGGCCATGAGCTCATTAGCCATTGGTCGAGATACACAATAACATGATCTCTACATATCTAGAAGTTTTGTTATTTGAACATAAACTACGAAATGTTCAACACTTATCCCGATCAAATATCAAATGTTTGGGATGCAAATCACTAGCATTATCAAAATAAAATAATAAGTGTATATGCAATCATCAACTGGATACGCCAACAAAAATCATAAAACCATGAATCTGTCCCAAAAGTAGGAAAGATTCAATTTCAAATTTAGCTAGTGACAGTTTGATAATTAATCTCTTGAGAACAAAACAACACGACAATTTATTAGATGAAAGAATCTTCTAGTTTTTTTTAATAGATGTTAATGTATATTTTCAATAATTATTTTTACTATTGACCCAAAATGACTCATCATGTCAAAGGAAAATATACTTGGATAAATGAACTTCAAGTTCATTGCTGCATATATTTCAATTACACAAATATCTGTGAATATAATTTAGAAGGAAAAACATAACTTTTCTATATGCACTTCTCATAGAAGACAATAGACATAGTATATAAATGCCATATATTATTCTTATTATTAATCTTCCTAGATGATATCTATTACAAAGTATACCTTCCAAATTTACTAAACTCCTTTTGATTTACAAGAGAATAAAGTATATCAATTGTCAATTTTGCTCCTCTGGCAAAATATTATTTTCTTTTCCAAAATCTTGAATCAATTTCTATAGGACTTAATATCATATTTGATTTTTCGCTTCCAACATTTGAATTTTAGAAAACATAAGTATAATATGCACTATATACAAAACATAAATATTATTTATTATTATTCTCTTCAGGAGATTTAAAAGAAATTCAAATATCTTATATACAAGTGGGTCAAAAACAATAATCATCTTTTCAGGAGATTTTAAGAAACTTGTAATATCCAAATAATATCATATTTAGGTGTTAAAACGATAAGTTATAATCTTTTTAAGAGATTCAAATAAATTCTCAAAGTTTGCTTCCGTACATCATTTTTTTCATTAATAAGGATTTTGATTTTTCAAACAGACTCTTATTGTACAACACATACAAGATTATTGTCTCTTTTGCATCACATTTGGAAAATGAAATTTTCCTACATGTGTTTGGTTTTAATAGAATAACTACTTCCTCTATTAACATGATTCCAACCTTAATGATTAAATATTAGATCATTTACTTCAAGGAATGATAATATATTATTTGGTCGAAATACACTAAGAAACATTTGCTTGTATGTTTTATTCAACCTCAAAAGATATTAGATAAATATTCATTACAACGTTTCAAACTTTCTTTCTCAAACTGCTAATACAAGAACATAAGTATTTATTAATTAAAAATATGTGCAATTAGAGGTGCATGGCAAAAACAATGAATATTAATTGATTTATGCAGTTTCAGGTGTATTAAATCAAAATTAGTTTTGGAAAGAATAATGAACTCTTATGCATAACTTTCAAACAGCCATAAAGGAGTTCAATCAAATATATGTGTATAGATATATATAAATAAAGCTCACAAGTTTATCCATATGAGAATAATTTAAATATTCAACAATCAAATACATTTCAACTCTAGCACAACAAACAAAAATTAACTAATTCAACTTCTAGATTAGTTCCCATGTAGAGATGTTCTCTTATGGTCTTAGCCTAATCAGAACAATTCTTAGACAGAGTTTTCTTAATCAACTTTTATTTCTAATTCATTGATCTTTTAATTAAGAGTTAATTAATAGGTTAATTAATCTAAGTGTATTGTTAATCTTATTAAAACAAATTCACTTTAAAAAACAATCTTTAATATCTTAATTCTTTACAAATAAAATTAAAGATAATTTTGAATATTTATTCTTATATTTGAAAGATAAAATAACATTATTAGAAGAGAATCATAACGAATAAAAGATGATATTATTATAAGAGAATTTACCTTTTTTAAAAGAAACTCAAATCTTATCTAGAAGTATGCAATCCAATTAAGAAAACAAATATCCTAATTAAAATTTTCATATATAATAATTATTTTCAAAGATATAGGAATATGAATTGATTCGGAAAGCATCTCAATCAAATCTTTCAAAAATAAGAATTATATTAAAAAATAAGATGTGTGATTTGTAGTCTATCATAAATTTTAATCTAAATGACATATTTTATACAACAATTTTAAACATACCCATAAAACTATATAGCATATTTGACATATCCATATAAAATTTAACTAAAAATTTGAAGTCAAGAAATATTTGATTTTCAATATTCTTTCTATTTTGGATCACTCGAAATAAGGTTATTTGAGTTTCTTAAACCTAAATTTTATTACTCAACTATTTAACTTTTACCCATAACTCATGAAATTCTCTATCAACAACCTAAAAAGATTGTGATGAAGACCCATGCATATATAGTGTGTGAATTTTCGGAAAGTGGGGTTTGGAGTCCAACAAGTATATGTCTAAACAAAATCAATATGCTCGAGAAACATGGAGACAAACAACGACCTAATTCACTTAAATACAAAGTAATTAATACTTGTAAAATATTTTTCTTTAATTTTATAATAAGCTAATAGAGAATGCGAAGTCCCAAATTAGCCAACAAAGGATGTAAACCTAATTGCAAATAAGGCTTAAAAAAAAACTCACAAATGCTTTAAACCACTATTGAATATTTTAGTTTTAATGCTCGCGTAAGACTTTGTATGAGTTTTACAATTTTATTAGATAAAATGTAAAATCTAATATTAAATAAATAAATTTTCAAACACATAAATCACATATATGATTAAAATAGAGTACTCACATTTTTTTAAAATTTAGTTTTAAATATCTTGAAAATATATAGACAATTCAAGTGGGTTGAAAAATCCAAATGGGCTAGGACATTTGTCGGAGAAAAAGATATTCCTTGATGATAACCAATATATATGAATTCATTTTTTATGGAAGTGCGCGAATTACCTGTTATTGGTCTTCTTGAACCATCCGTAATTTGGTTCAAAAATTGTTTTACAAACATCGTAGTCGTTAGAGTTTCCAACATCCAGAATCGTCCTCATATGCAGAGAACATTATTTGATCAACCTTAAGTGACAGTAGGTTCAATTGATGTAAGCGTTCTTTTATTTATATAGTATATGTATAAAAGTGAGCCTATTATTAATTGTCAACCTTGTAAGATTATCGTGTTATCCCTATTAACTAGTATGAATTTGAATTGCATGAACGCACCAATCAATTTTTTGTGAATATTTTGAATCGTACTTACTCATGTCAGTGTTGAGATCTAGACATGATCTCGTGCTCTCATACATGCATTGCATTGTCTCGTAGGAATATTAAATTGTAGTCATATGCACATGATTTCTATCGTGTTTTCAATCTAGTTTTGTTATATAGGAAGGAAAAGCGACCTATTGGTAATGGTGAACAATTTACTACAATTCACGTAATTGGCAATGATCTAGTTCTTTCATTTAATGTCAAATGTCCGGCTCAAAGGCCTAAGAAAAAAAGAAGCATGTCTTGTTTAGAAAATAAAATTACAGTCCTCTATAGTCGGTGTGGTAAGAGAGGTCATAATTATAGGTCTTGTAAGGATCCCATACGTCATTGAATGCACTTATTTGTTTGTTGTTGGAAAGTCTTATAGTTTTTAGTATTGTTTTTCTTTCTTTAGTATTTTGTTTTCTGTTCAAATATTCTAGATATTATTTTATGAAAGATTTCTTTAATGTTCAAAGTTACTGGCTTTTATGAAAGGAAATATCATTTGCATTAATATTGCAGTTCGTTATCTATCTTACTATTGGTTATAATTATAATCAATATATATATACATTTAATTAATATGATTGTACGTTGAATTGAAAGTTAAATATTATTAACTTGTGTTGGTTGTTCAGTCATTTGTATTATTAGGAATGGGGAATCGAGCTTAACACTTTAAAATTACAGTGGGTTTGTGATTATTAAACTTTATGTATAAAGGTTCAATGTAAAAATTCAATTCAACTAATATTACAAATAATGTATGTATATGTCTTTTAGATAATAGAGACTTTAATGAGTCTACCTTATTGAGGTTGTTTAGTATATGGCTAGCCAGACAAATTGTCCCATGAGTTGGGACACTTTAGAATTACGATGTATTTTGTGTCATTTTACATCATGTGTCCATATGTTGATGTTCAATCGTTTGTATTATTGAGGATGGGGAATTGAGCTTAGCGCTTTTAGAATTACAACGTGTTTATGATTATTGAACTTTATGAATAAATGTTCAATGTGAAAAAATCAATTCAACTAATATTACAAATAATGTATGTATATGCCTTCTGGACGATTGAGACTTTAATAAACCTACCTTATTGAGGTTGTTTATTATAGGGCTGGCCAGAGAAACTGTCTCATGAATTAGGACACTTTAGAATTACAGTGTATTTTGTGTCATTTTACATCATATACCTATATGCAATGGGAATAATGTAATACATGGTATATTACAAATACAAATATGTTTAATATGTTAGACCAAAACAAGAATATAAACTTGTAAAAAACAGTTGCATTATATCCAAATCTAGTCTATTCCCGAAATCCAAAATAGTTAAATTGTATACAAAAACAGAAACTATATAAATATATCCAATCACTTCATTCATTCAATGCAGGAATTGATCCTACTAAGAAAAGTCTAAAGTTTACAAGTTATACCAAAACAATAATATAAAATTGTTTCAAACAGTTGCACAAAATCCAAATCTATTCTACTTTCAAATCCAAAATATTTAAATTGACCAAACAGGAATGATATAAAAAATCCAAGTCACTTAATTCATTCCTTGCAGATTCAGGCTTGGCTTAGGTACAAGTCAAATGTTCATCCAAGTGGGTGTTTTCATTCGTGGTTTGGGGTTTTTGTATTATCCCTCTTGCTGCATATATCCATATCCTTGTCATTGGTGCCTTCGCATCATTCACTTTTGGCAGTTGTCTTTTTAGTTCCCGTTGATTTTCTTTTCTTGCTTCCTCTCTAATTAGCCCCTATGATAAACTCTTCTTTAGTTACATTTAACTAAGAAAAATTATTTCAAATGCTAAAACTGTTGAAAATATTTACAAAGTATAGCAAAATTTTAAAACTATCAATGATAGACGTTGATAGACATCGATAGACTTCTATCAGTGTCTATCAGTGATATTGATAGACACTTATAGAAGTCTATCAGTGTCTATCATTGATAGTTATAAAATTTTGCTATATCTTGTAAATATTTTGGTTTATTTTTCTATATTTAAAAACAACCCTTTAACTAACAACATTTAATAAACAATTAGTTGTTAGGACTTAACAAATTCTAGTAGTGATCAAACTTACGAGAACAATTGTTCTTACATGTTTGAGTATGATCCTCGTAACAAGGTTAATTTCATCAATGTTGTATAGCTTATCAGTCATGTCCAAATTTCTTTTGAAACAACATTTATTAGATATATATTCATTATAAGTTCCAGATCGACATTAGTTTTAGTATTTAACCTCTTGTTTTTTTGGTTGTTGGTGTTGACCTGTGCACTACAATGGTTGTACCTTTTCAAGAATCTTAGTTGGTGAAGTTTTAAGAGTGTTATTCTATTAATATGTTAAAAAATGAAAATAATTCATTTCATATGGAGGTATAAAATAATAATTAAATGTTTTGCAGTTTTGAAGAAACATACAAATGTTATTGTCTTTTGCTTGTTTGGCATTTCCAGCTTCTTGTAAATCTCTCTTTCATCTATTAATCGAATGACTTCGTTGATTTCTTCATCAGCGTCTTGATTGACCTAACACAATCAATTTTGCTAGTCAATTTTCATGTATTGTTAAATGATATAATTTGTAACACACTTATATCAATTCACCTTGCACTCTGATTCTTTACTTCCTTTTCTTACAGACTCCTTGTTTTTATCTCTATCACATGCTTCTTTGTGTACTGTTGGTGGTATTTTCAATTCATGATCCTTGTTTTCTTGGTCTTCTTTGTCCTCGTCGTCATCTCTTTTTCGAACTATTGTGGGAGCATCAGAAGCATCAATCAACTTCTTTTCTTCTTATTTCTCTTCTTGGTCTCTCTATATCATTAAGTTTCTTTTCAAACTCGGATGTAGCCTGCTTCCAAATAATTATAAAAGATATGCTCTAGGAAATAAAACAAATACAGTGTAGTTAGTTTACATACCATAAACAGATTGCATATTAATGCATGTGATTGACCAGCCCGTGTAGTCTTCATGTAGTCAATCATTGTGTTTAACGATTCCACCAAGTCATCTATCTTCTTTGTCAACTTTTTCTAAATAATCTTCAGGGCATCAAAGTTTTCTTCCATTCTTGTGTTCGTCAATTGTTGTATTTTCTCTATTCCTTCAAATCTTTGTTTCATTTCATCTTTGTTAGATGTAAAAGCCAGTCCTCTATTCAAGGATAGTTCAACCCCTCTCTCTCGATCTATATTTGCTCAGTTCTTCTTTAACCTCTTGCATGACCCTTTTTCCCCCTCGATAAATGGGGAAAAATATGGCATGTTCATTTCCTGTGGGGTTGTAAATAATGGACAATTTTCAAGCTATCAAGTAAACAAAAAGATAAGATGTTAGTTTATAGTTTTTAATTTAAAACCTACACCTATTTTGTTTGTATAGATACTTATACCTTTTTTGAAGCAAATACTTTTTGCTTGAGATCCTTCCATTTGGATTGGTTGTCTGCAACCTAATTTACTATCCTTTGAACATTATTAAAAACCTTCATGGAAAAGAAATTTTGAGAGAAGCTCAAGGCGGGTATGCCCTCGTATGCCCACATTAAGATTGGGAATATAAATCCCCCTATTGATATTCTTGATTCGTCTTTACTGTGTATTGCTCTATGCATAACATTAACAAGTAAATGAAAGTAACCCTTCCCCATGGGTAGTTATCAAAGAGGTCATCGTCATCGACCATCAGTATGTGTTCTACATTCACATTCACTGTATTTTATCTTGGGAGAAGAAAACTTTCCAATAAATACAACTTCACCATTTTTATCCTGTCAATTTCACATATTGCCTTGCTAACATTAAAAAGTATGTTAAGGAAATACCTAGTCATAGCTTTCATACCCTCGAAGTACATGTTTCTTATATTACCTTCTCCTTTTATCTCACTTTATCGATCCTTGGCAATTCACTACAATTTAAACCAGTTATCAATGCAAACTCTCTTAAACCAAATTTCAGTAACCGACCACCTATAAAGAAATTTAACAGAGATGATGACTTTGGTTTACATTGTCTTTGTATTAAATATAACAACAATTGGGAAGATTGGTTTGTAATATAAAATTCAAGG
Organism: Benincasa hispida; assembly: GCF_027475165.1. Taxonomy (NCBI): domain Eukaryota; kingdom Viridiplantae; phylum Streptophyta; class Magnoliopsida; order Cucurbitales; family Cucurbitaceae; genus Benincasa; species Benincasa hispida. The sequence goes on from NC_143478.1 coordinate 14,155,727, forward strand.
AAATGTCCAAAAATAGTTTCTCTAAATCTCTCTTGTAACTTCTCATTTAAATTTTCCTTGATTTTATCAATTACAGAAATCCTTGTTTGCAAGTTTATGTTTAGTTGTTTATTTTTCCTTGCACTATCCATCAGATATAAACAGTCTTAACACATTGAAATAAACCAAAAGCACAAGACAATTACAGAGTATTTAAGTACAAATACCTCATGTATATCTATTATATCGATTGTCTTTCCCTTTTTGTTGCTTGTTATTTTTCCTTTTCCCTTTACTCACCTAGTTATAACCTAATATTTACAATTACAACTAGTAGAAAATATTTAAGCAGCAATATCTCCTATATATCCATTCTATAGATGACTACCTTTTTTCCTTTATTTGTTTCTTTCTTTTTGTCTGACTCTCCACTAGATGATCTTTTTTTCTAATAGTTTTGTTTCGTCATAACTCTACGACTTTTCTTCTTCATTGTCTTTGCTTTCATCTAGCACATTTTCATATGTCTCTTCAAGATTTTCTTATTCCTCTTCATATCCATTATTGTCTTGTTCATTCTGTTTCATTTTTTAATAATTGTATTATGCAAATATTGTAATAAATACACTGTAATTAACCGACGAGTCCACAAAATCTACACTATCATACATTTCCCTCATCTACTTCCTATTGCTCTTCTTATTCTACTACGTCCTTACTTCCTTTCTTTTTTGGTTCAATCGTTTTTAGCACCCTACAAAATAATTTAGATCTATAAGAACTTCAACCATTAACATAAAGTCTTGAAACCAATAGCCCTGACCTTACTCTTTGTTCTTGTTTTTTTTTTCTTGAACTTTGACCTCTACTATAGAAGTATCCCCTTTCGATTGTTGCTAGTTCTTGGAGTTGCACGTTTTATGTCTGGTCCCCCGACCATTATCTTCTCTGTCCCCTATTTTACATACATGATCAGAATTTGATGTTCAGAACTGCTTAAAAATAAAAATAAAAACATACCTCGTCGTCAATTGACCATTTGGTTCCTTGTTTTTTCCAGCTGCTCTTAATCTTTCACTAACTCTGTTTCTTCCTTCAATTTTCTCTTTTTTCATAACTCTAAATGTTTGATTAATCTTAAACGTATAAGTTTGATAGATTTATGTTATAGAAACACAACTATAATGCGTTTTTGTTTTAAAAAATCCTAAAAAGAAGGCGAGAATATTATATAAAACAAATGATTGATCTTATTTCCCTGAAGATTGGAATCTAAATATTTGAAAATGAAATCAGATTCTAATATTTAAAAAATGAATAGTTAAATCTTCATTTATTTTTGCAAAAATAATGGAATATTTATATATTATATATAAATAGTTTCGTTCAGCATTTTGTTCATATCTTCAATGGGCAAACGAAGGTTAGACTAGATTGCAATGCATGGACTAGAAGAAAATTTGGGAATTGCAATGCATGGACTAGAGCAAAGTTTGGAAATTCTTGACCTATAGAAAATGTTCTAACAATTCAAATAGTTGTAGTGGATGTGAGACTTGACCTTCCTCTCTCACTCGAAACAGTAATGTAGTGGCTTCAATGTCGAAACCAGTTCCAGATTAAGACTCATTATTCCACAAGGATTGATGGAATAAAAGAAATATTCGGCAATGGTTAAGAGTCACCAAAAACGATTTCTTTCTTTCCTTGAAGCTGTTTTAGGGGTGCCTTTTGAAATCCTTAATTTGATGTTGTTGGGAATAGATTTGGTTAGACTTTTTGTTTAAATGATTGTGTTATTTAAGGTGCTAATAAGTTGTTGTAATTGTTGATTAGACATTTGTCCAAATGAATTGTTTATCATGTGGTAACTATTTAAGGAGAGTATATTTCCTATTTTAAAATGGTTTTGAAGCCCTTAACCTTTGGAATTCCAAACGTTATGCATTTGGGCTAGCTTGGGGGCAATTTTGACAGTTGCCAATTATTATTTTCTAATATTAATCCGTTTTGCAATTTTTTACTATTTTTTTTAAATGAAAGTTTAAATTTTTCTATTTATCTGGTCAGCTCTATTTGATAAGACATTAGTGTTTATTACTAAAAAATGGCACCCTATAACGCTTCTAATGAAGATGCCACACTGAAAGCCCAAGTCCAAGTCATTTGGATGATTATCATATCAATGAACAAATATAGAACAATATAGGACTTGTTTAGTTGACAACTTTAAATTTAGTACAATATGTTTATATTCTTTTGATATAGAAAATAAGTGTGTAGTAGATAATTAAGATTATAGTTTTAAAAACTGTTTTCAAATTTTGTGATCCAAACATAGTAAATTATAAAACAATAGTTTTATGTTTTATTTATATCTAGATTTTGAATTTTGATTATACGGGAGAATAAGATTTTTCCTAAAGTGATGGAAAACCCTCGACAATTCGCTATATTTAAAGATGGATGTGAGGATGGAAAAATTATTTGACAAAGTTGGCATAGTGTGTTGGATAGTAATATGTGGTTTAGTATAAAAGACAAAAGTAGCATGAAAAAGTTTTAATTTATAATTAATATATCAATTAATTTTAACAATTTTAATTATGTAACCTAATATTTATTAGACGTTTATAAAGTTCAAAGATGATGGAATTGATTCAAATTTAATTTTTCCTTTTCCTAAACTTGTAATTTAATAATATGATAAAATTAAATAGAGTTGTTTCGTCATAGAAATCCACACAAGTATAGAAAGTCTCAAATAATTGATGATACTGATTTTATCAATTAGTTGAGTTCAACATTTAATTCAATCAAATTAAAACTTTAATTTTAGAAGTAGATTTTCAACTGATTGGGGTATGAAAGATCGATTCTATCAGCATCTTTTTTTAGTAGTATTTGACTTATTTTAAGAAGAATGAGAGTTTGAGGATTTAAACTTCCAATTTTGATAATGTTCTAATATCTCAATCATCATTTAATTATATTTATTTTGACATATTAATTTGTCCTTGCTATAATTGTCAGTCATTTATTTATTTATAATAGTTGGTTAATGAATAATTGAGTATGCAACCCATGTTTTTTTTTATAATAATTAACGAACCTCCGATGATTTGAAGGGACAAAAGTTCATGTCAATTTTTTTTTATTAGCTACACTTTTGCTTGAAAAAAAATTATTACATGTCAATAAAATTAAGAGATGAAATGATACTTCTTAGGTACAACAACAAAATGTACCTAATAAAATTTAATAGCTCAATCTATAAAACACATGTGACCATATTTAAATAACCTAACTTATTTCGAAAGTCCACCAAAAAGTGTGGCTCGTCATTTTACACATTAATTCATTTGTTTCAATAAAAACCACACAATAGGTTTCATTTTGGAACGTGAATATGAATAAATAATAATGTCATATAAATGCATTCCATTAATGAAGTGTCCAAAATACCTAACAAGATAAGTTTTTATTAGTATTATTATTATTATTTTAATTTTTGAGTGCAACAAATAATGCATAACAAAGTTGGTTCTAAATTTTTTCAAATACTAACTTAGTAAAATTACTTGTATGTGTAAATGTTTTTTATGGTGTATCTATGAAAAAAATGCAATAAATTATCAACATGTTGTCTCTGATATGTTTTATAAATTATGTTTATTGTCTATGACATGTATAGAACTAAAATACATGTTCAATGTAATTAAATCATTTATTTAGTACATATGAAGAACAAATCAATTAAAAGTCATTTCTAATTAGGAATTATAAAATTTTGGATAACGTACAAAGTAATCTCAAATACTTATTATTTAATCTACAAAAACAATCGATCCAAATCCTATTTTGGTCCCTCAACTTTAAATCTTGTTTTATTTTAGTCTCTAAATTTAAAAATCATTCACTTGGTCCTTAAACTTTTAAAAAGTTATTATTTAGGTAATTGCTATTAAGATTATGGTAACTTTTTAAAGATAAAATATGTTTAAAAATAAAATTGCATCTAGCATGGGTTGAGCAAGATAAAGGTAAACTAAAATATCAACAACCAACGTGCCAAAATAGTGAACGGTCAAAATCTTACCGCCAAATTCAAATTTGGAACCCTATATTTTTAGTATGACTAGCTTATTTGGCAGTCTGGTCATCTAAAAATACAAGTTATCTTATTGTTATGTTTAAGAGTGAACAAAATCTTAATAGTTGAGACCAAAATAAGCATTTTTTTTTTCAAAGTTTAGCGACTAAAATAGACGTTTTTAAAAATTTAGGAATAGAAATAGAACAAAAATTCAAAATTGAGAGATTAAAATAAGATTTAAACGAAAAAAAGAAAAAGAAAAAGAAAAAAGATCTATGCTGCTTCACAGCGAACTTGTAGTTTCTACCTCTTTAAAAAAATATATAAAATATGTAAAATTGTTATGTGTTTTTAAATCCCCAATAATGCTATCACTCTAAATCATATTAAGTTTAGTTGATTTTGATACAAGTTCATTTCAGGATGTAGGTGCCAAATATCGAGCTTCATAGAGTCATAAACTCCTAAAATTAGTAAACTTTACTAATACACTTTGTCAATGTCGATATATGGACAACCCTAACACTTGCATAGGAGGGATATATACAAATGCACACACACACGTGTAAATTGTTTAGGACTTAGCTTTTGACAAAATGTTGAGTAAATTTATTTGATTCAATTTAATTGGTAAATGTTTATTCTGAAATTAAATAATTAAAGAAAACATGTCTAAAACTATGTATTTTTTTTTTTTAAAAAAAAAAATTACTATGTAAATCAAATGTTAGGGGTGTTCAAAAAACCTGATGACCCGAAAAAATGATCAATCCAACCTAATTCATGCGGTTTGGGTTGTGTTATCAACTCATTTGGGTTGGGTTGGGTTCAGTTCAAATAAAGAAAATTTTTGTGGGTTGGGTTAGTTCATGGGTTCACCTAAAATGTCCCAAATCAATCCGAACTTATTATTAACTTTACATTTATATTTTTTACTTATGATACAATCATATATACATATATTTATTTAAGTCTTATCACTTTTTTGGATAATTTATTCTCCAACAACTCCTAAAAGCAGTTTTTTAGCACTTTGTAAAGAAAATATTAATTATATAAATTGAAATTGAGTTGTTAATCTTAATTCAATATATGAAAATAATTAAATCAAATTTTTTACATATTAACAACTTATTTTCTTTTAGAACAAAAATAACCCAAATCAATCCAACCCAAATGTTTCATGGTTGGGTTCATCTTTTATGAAGGGTTATTTGGGTTGAAGAAATTAACAATCCGAACAATTGGGTTGGGTCCAAAAAGTTCTTCAACCCAACCCAACCCAAGCCACGAACACCCCTATCAAATGTGTTGGAAGTGGTTGAAAAATTTGAAACATATCAAGAGCAAGTGTTGTGAACACTTTTTTTTTCTACTTACAAACAATTATTTAAACATTTGAAAAGTGAATCCAAACACACCTTAAATTTTGTTTTTTTAATTTTTAAATCTCTATGCATTATTTGTTGAATAAAAAATAATTAATTCAATATTTGAATATAAAAATAGTTGTGGAATAATAAAATCAGGATTGTTTTTAAATATAGAAAAATAAACAAAAATATTTACAATAACAAAATTTTATTGTTTATCTGTAACAGATCGTGATAGACTGAACTAGCATTTGTATCTTGATAAATATAGATAGTATTCTATCGCAAATAGATTGTGATATTTTGCTATTATTTGTAAATATTTTTAAACAGTTTTGTCATTTAAAATAATTTCCCATAAAACTATTAATTTTTTTAGTTTTATAAATATAGTAATAAAATTATTAATTTATTTAGGTTAAATTATCATTTTTATCTCTATAATTTAAAGTTTGTTCAATTTTAGTTATTATATTTTCAAACATCCAATTATATTTATGCTACATACTTAGATTAAGTATTAACTTTAATCCTTTAAGTTAAATTTTGTCAAAATTTGGCTAAATGATAATAGCAATTTTTATGTACGAAAAATACAATATGCTAACATGTTTTTAAAATTTATAGTGAAAATCTCAATAGGTGACAATTTTTTTTTTTTTTAATAATAATAAACTAGTGGTAGAGACTAAATTTAATATACGTTTGGAGATTAAAACAAACTTTCAAACTATAATGCCAAAATAACATTTTGACCATTTTTATTAATTTGGCCAATTAAAAGCCTCCATAATTTCATGAAGGCTAAGCTTACATGAGAAACTTTCTAGTACTACAAAGTCTGTTGTTTACACCATAAATTTATCTTTATGATATTATTAGATAGACATCAATATTAATTAAGTTTGCTTTATTTTTAAAATTACGTTGATGTGACATGGAAAAATTTAGTATGATTTTCTCAAGGTTGTGGCATAAAAGATTATTATCAATTAACCGTTGACCACCATGTAAGCACGAACTAGCCGTTCGATCATTTTAAAATCCAGTGAAAATTAATAAAAAAAATTCTTATAAATAAAAAAATCTAATAAATATTTACATTTTATAGCAAAAAGTTTCAAAAGTGATATTTACTTTTAAAACTTTTTGCTATAAAGTATAAATATTTTAAAATGTTTTTTATATTTAAAAACCCCTGGGCTAGAAAAATAATAAATAAATAAAACATGTATTTATTTAGTTTGAAAAAAAATATTAAACTATTTCCGAAATTAAAATAATCGAGGAATGTTCTGTCTTCTGTGAGATACTATTTGAATATTGGAGAATAGTTTGTTTCACACTTTGAATTTTTCTTCTCTTACAGTTCAGCATAGAATCATTCAATATAATAATAAAAAGGAAATTTGAGTTTTTAAACTCCAAAATTGACCCCAAAATATAAACATAAAATATTGCATTTTATATGTACTTAAAACAAGATATTTTAAAATCAAATTATCAATTTAGTCTTCTAAACTTAATTTAGGTTTCAATATGATATTTATGATGGCTTAAATCTCGCAAATCAGGACTATTTTATTTTGTATTTTTTTATTTGTACACCTACTCAATATGAACCCAAATAATCCAAATAATCCTTATTAAAAAATGAATTCAATCGAATCAAACTATGAAACATTTGGATTGGGTTGGTTCAGATTATTCGAATCATTTATTTAAAATTTTGTTCTAAAAGAACTCATATGTAAACATTTGATTAAACTATTTTTATATATTGAATTAACATTAACAACTCAATTTCAATTTATATAATGTAAAATCTCTTTCCAATGTGCTAAAAAAACTATTTTTGAAAATTGATGGAGAATAAATTATTAAAAAACATAAAATTAAATAAAATTGAAATAAATATGTGTATATTTAATTGTATTATAAGCGTGTATATATATATATATATTTTAAAGTTAATAATAAGTTTGGGTTATTATAAGTGACATATGAATTAACGGAGCCCATAATTCACTTATTTGTATCCAATCCAAATGAGTTACTAACCCAACCTAAATGACGTGTAAAAATTAACCACTTAAGGGTATTTTCGACAAGGAGTTAGTGATTATAGTCATATGTTATTATAATTGGGTTATAATAATTTGTGTCTGGGCTGTAGATTAATTTAGTTTGGGTTATAATAGTATGTGTTTGAGGTGTAAACAATTTTCGTTTGAAAATGAAGTAATAAACACCGTAGCAAATAATTAAAAAATGATGAATGTATAATAGTAAAAACTGTAGTAAATACTAAATACCGTAAGAAATAAGGGTTTTAAAATAGTGTCGACGGTAGCTAGTAGGGATCTTGAAATAGTATTTGAGACGGTTATTATAGTTTTAGATAGTTTTTGCCCCAAACGTCATCTTCATCATTACAACAATAAATCATGAGACAAAATAGATCGTAACTACAATATTAATTTTTTTTTATATATAATTAAAAACAATATCACATACACTTCATAATATCAATCCGTTGTAATGACAAATTTTATGGTGTATTGCAATAGAAATTATTGTTTTATTTAAAAAATATATATTTTAAAGGTACTCTTAGAACAAATCTCAAAGTTAAAATGGAAGAGAGGGAAAAAAGAGCAACACATCCACTATATATATAAGGAATATTTTTAAATAGAGTAAAACGGGTTAACTTCCTTATCATAAGATAGGATATTTTGTTATATTTAAAAATATTTTAAATAATTTTATCATAATTACATAAAATTAGATTGGATTTATGGATCCGACCCGAAATGGGGGGAAGGTCATGGAATTGGATCGTGTGACGAATGAGAGATGGGTATGTTTGTTGTTGACTGCTTGTTGTTTACTCCCAACTCTTATTTTCTCTCTCTTTCACGTGCCCAAACAACTTTCTTTTCTTTTTTTTTTTTTTCTTTTTTTTTTTTTACAATCCGAATCAAATATTCAGACAGAGGAAAAAAGTTAAAATATCACGTTGTTCCTATATATTTTGAAGTTTTTGCAAATTTAATCTTTAAAATTTCATATGTCCAATAATTTAAAAACATTATAAATCTAGTTGTTTATTATTTATTATTAATTTTAAATGTTATCGGTTAGAATTTTTACTATAGGTATTAAAATATATTCACATTTTATATTTTCTTGTATAAACATCATTATTATTGTATAGTTACTTCAAGGAATAAATTTAAGATTTATTAAAAATATATAAGGACTAAAATTGAAAAAATCTCAAAGTATAATGACCATAATGATATTTGAAAGAAAAAAAGGAAATTTTTTTAAGATTTCAAAATGTATTATTTTGACTTTGGATTAAAAAGTTTAAAGAGTCCTCAGAATTTATTTAAAGTATAACATTTTAAATAAAAAATATTAATTAAAAAATAATTTCTCCCTCGGCCATTCTTCCCTCTTATTCTTTAATTATTATTTTTAATTTAAATTTTAATGTAAAATTTAAAACGAAGAAAAAATTGCTTTATTTATTTATTTATTTTTGTTTCTTAACTATTTCCAATATCGTTGAAACACAAAGCTAAAAAGGTAATTTAAAAATGAAGAGAGAAAAAAAAAATAAATAGTGGATTTTTTAGCCATTGTTTTTTTAAAGTTTATTTGTATTTTGATTATTTTATATTTTATCTAAGTGCATATTTCAACTCACTTTTTGTTCCGTGGGAGAATGGTAGAAGAAAAAAGGATAATTTCACATGGACAGGAAGTTCATTCAATAAACATGTTATAGTACTATGCCTTGGTTGGTACCATTTAAAAAAAATTATCGATTTTATTTTATTGAATTAGATAAAGTCAACAAATTATCTTTGTATTGTGTATTCATTTTTTTGTTTGTTTGTTTTGATTTTTCTTCTTTTAAATTAACAGGTTTTAAACTTCTAATTTTTTAATTGATGTTAATGGATTAATTTGAAATTTAATCTTACAAAATCTGTAAACCCTAATTTGATCCAGCTTCACATACTTGAAAACAAATTGAAAAAAAAAAAAAAGAAAAGAAAAAAAGAAATTACACTGAAGAAAGGATTCTTAGCAGCGAAACAATCGATGAATCAGAAAAATCGGAAACCCAAATTTTCCACTTTCCACCCCAAAAGGAAACTGTTGTTTCTAAAATGAAAATCCTCTGTTCCTAAAGAACAATGCGCGTAGTGGGCTCCATTTTACATAGTGGACTTATATGCGCAACAGCTCACTAACCCCCATTTCTTTTCTTCATCATCTCCTCTTCAAGGTGAAATATTTGGTAGTTTCTGAAACTGGGTCGCCTCTGAAAATCAAACATTTCTCTGCCTTTTCGCCATGGCTGTGGGACCTTTAAACACCGCAATTTCTGTTCATTGACCCTCACTTCCATTTCTCCATTACAATAAAAAGAGAAGGGGTTTTTGCAGTTTGCAGCCACGCATTATCATCGTTGGCCGTCTTAGTTTTAGAGGGCCATAAAGCTTATCCTGCTTTTCCATGTGCGAACTTGGTTCTGTTCCGTTCTGTTTTTATTTTTCAAAAAGAAATTTATTCCCCCCACTAAGCTATTGAGTGTTGACCTTTCTAGTGCTCTCTTTTCTTTCTTTCTTGCACCGAATATATGCTCAAACTTCAAGGCTTGGAGGATTTCAGAGGAGATTTTTGTGCTTCCTCTCTTGTGGGTCTCTTTGTTTGTCTCTGCTTCTTTGACTGGACTCATCTTTTGCTTCTCCTTGGATCCAATTCTTGAGGCAAGTTGAGAAAAGCTGATCTTTGCTTTGCTTTGTTAATTATTATTGTTAATGTTGTTGTTATTATTATTATACTTCTCTTTTCTTTTTCATCATTTCATCTTTTGTTTTGTACTTGTTTATTGAGCTTACTTTCTGTAAAAACTTTGTGTTTTGGGTTGTGGGTTTATCTTTCTTAATGATGTTTAGCCTTTCAAGCTCTGATTTCCTTTGTGGGGTTACAGAAAGACTGTATCTTTTGCCCTATTTTCCCTTCTTCTTCTTCGTTTGCTTGAGTTTCTTCCACCTTCTGGAAACAATCGGAAGCCATTCTTTAGTTTGATGGCCATTTTTTTGCTTGATTCTTCGTGTGTTTCCCAATCTTTTGATTCCAGATCGCTTTTTCTCTTCCACAGTTCAATCCCATCTGAGTAAGTTTCTGATTTAGGAGATTCAGAGCAGGTTTCTTTCAGCTTCAAATTTATACAGTCAATCCTCAGACAAACCTTGAAATGATTGATAATGGAGGACGAGAGGGAGGATGGAAGTTCCATCACTTTGCATGTTATGTTAGTCACAACCCAAAACTCAATACCACATCTCATTTTCTGATCGTAGATTTAAGTTCTTGTTTTGTTTTTGGAATTGATGTGTAATGTTCTTCTTTTTCAGATTTTATGCACGATCTTATGATCTTACGAAAATACTTTCAATCTATGTTCAGGTCTTAAAGAACTACGTGATTTGGAGAGAGAGAGAGAATCTAGTCTTGTTGTGAAGTAGAGAAAATTTTCAGCCATTCATGATCCTTAATTTACTGGAGATAGGATATGGAACAAACATCTATTGATGCTCGGAAAGATCGACGAAGTAAAATTGGTTCTTTCTGTGACAGAAGCAAGGACGAGGAGTTGTTAGAAAATAGTGATTTGGGTCTGTCAAAGTACTCAATATCAAGAGGGTTGAATAAGAAGGTATTTTTGCCTCATGCATTATATTTGAAGTTGAAGCAATACCGAATCAGTAAAAGCCATGTTCATGATTCGGTTTTTAACTGTAATATAGGGTTAGACTTTAAGGTTCCGAAGTATATGGTGACGATAGATGAGAAATATCTTCGGCGATGCTTGGAATTGATTCAAATTAGTGCATCAAAGCCTGCTCGTTGTAATGAATCTATAAGCTCGAGCTCTGTGAAGACTGGTGCTCTGACTGAAAGCTTGAGCGCTGCTAAATTGCGAACGAGGGGGATGGGTGATATGGAAAGGTTCATTATCGCGTGCCCTTCAACAGGTGAGGATGGAAATACAGTTGTAAGCTCGAGCAAACTGTGGTATGTTGGTTCAATTATGGGAAGCAAGAGCATGATCAACATATTGAAGAGTCCTTTATTGCATCAACTCGGTATCACAGAGGAAACTTCAAACTTGATAAGAATGGACTTGAATGATATCAAAGGCTTCACAGGCAGCAATTTTATGGACTCTCCCGATGGTGTGGATATATCTTCATTGAAGAAGCTAGACAACGCAAAACCAGGAAACCGTCAAGATGAATCAGATGCAGCAAATGAGAGGTTTTTCTCCACACCCAGCAGAAATTCTTTATGTTCTGATCAGTCTTCTTCGAGTTCAGCGTCCACACCGCTTTGTCAAGGTATGCTTCAGTTCACATGGAAGGATGGAAGTCCTTACTTCATCTTCTCCGTAGACGATGAGAAGGAAGTCTATGTAGCTAGCTCATTGAAGGTCACATCGGCAGATAATAACTCTGTGGACTATGTTTATTTGTTTTGTTCCACAAAGAGCAGTCTAAAGGACCATGAGGTTAGAAATTGCGGACCCCGTATTGTTGGCAAGATGACGGTGTCGACTTCTTATAGTGTCTGTCCGAATAATTCAAAAATTGCAGATACTGAATTTGTGTTGTTTGGTGGTATTGAAAATTCTGACTTGGAGATTAATGCTTCAAACACTATCCTTAAGAAGAACAAGGTATTTCCAAGGAAGGTGGCTGAAGTATTTAGGACAAGTAACTCATCTAAACAAAGAAGCATACCTAACTTGAATAGATCTGGTGTCTTGAAGGATTCTTGTCCTTGGGAACCATACACGGATAAACTAAACAGCGTTGATGACTTAATTTGTGCTCGTGACCTTCCCCCCAATCTTGAATTGGCTGCCATTGTTGTGAGAGACCATCTCCCGGAAGATCGTGGCAGTAGAGTTGGAGGTTGGGGTTTAAAGTTTCTCAAACAGGTCAAGGCCAAACAAACAAACGATTCACTGGAAACCTCAATGCAGGCCGACTGTTGTGCACGAAACAGTGGAAAATGTTCAACGAGCATGGATATTCTTATCCCTGCTGGTCTTCATGGCGGACCTAGAACAAGGAACGGTGGTCCTTCCACCCTCAAGGAGCGGTGGAGATCGGGTGGACTCTGTGATTGTGGTGGTTGGGACATTGGATGTCCTCTAACAATATTTGAAGGCCAATCGGTCAATGGTGATATTTTACGCCAAGCAGACACGCAGGAGTGCCGGGCATTTAACATACATCCTAAGGTATACACACACACTCTCCTCTCTTTGTGTCTTTGTGTGTTTCGAAGTCGTGTGATATGTTGCTTCTCAGAGCATGGAAACCATGTTTAGCTAGATTTGTGATGAGAATGGAATTGATGTGTTTCAGGGTTATGAGAATGGTCCTCCAACATTGAGGATGGTGAACATCCGCGATGGCTTGTACTTTGTTCATTTTCAACCAAAACTATCACCTCTGCAATGTTTCTCGATTGCAGTGGCGATCGTCCATTCGCGAAGTCCCGGTCTCAAGCCCCGAAATGTACATGAGTTAAAATAGCTAGCAAGATCAATCGTAAGTTTAATGTAATAGTTGAATTTTTCTTACTCCATAGCAGAAAGCAATAGGCAAGTTTGAGCTTTTACACATGAAAATTAGAAGTTTTAACTGATTTGTAATTGTTTAAACGAAGAAGAAAAACCTCCATAGATTGTTCCATTTTTGACCCCTACAAGCTTTTCATTTCGATGAAACCCAGAAAACATAAACAGAGAAATAATTCAGTGCAGTTGATTCAATCTGATTTTGTGTTACTTTTATCTGAAAATCTTTGTTTAGAAAGGTATGAATTGGAAAAGTTCTAAACTTTGTTGTTAGATAAGTTTGTGTTCTCCATTTTCAGCTGTGGGGACATGTTTGAAGAGGAATTGGGTTAATGTCTTGACTTTTTTGGTTTTGAAGTTGACATCCAATTTCGTGTCTACAACATCTATTGTTGAGGACTTTTTGTTTTTATTTTTTATATTATAGTTTTGTAAAGGCTAGTTGTGTAATAATAAAATGATATGATTTTGGAAAGTTATTTGAATTGCCCTTTTGAAAACATGATTATGAAATTTTCCTTTTTCCAGTTACATTTTGAACAGAGATCATAGGTTTATTGATTGGTGTTACATTTTAAATTAAGTTAAAGAAAGAGTTTACGTAGTTGATTTGTTGACTTAAATAGAAAGCTTAAACACACTTGAATTTAGATGTTATTATTATGAACATTAAAAATCAAGATCTAGGTAGCATCTTTTCATCAAGATGTACAACTTCAACAACAAAAAGAATGATATATCTTTCTCTCTCGTATTTCTCTCCTTGGCTCCTAACTCCTTAAGAGCAATTAGTCAAAAGAAGGATGTTCTTAGTTGTAGAGCTTTGAGATCAATCTTTTAGTGTAGATTGATTGAGTTATACAATTTTTCAGTTAGTTGTTGTATCTTGGAGGGGATAGACCATAGAAATATCTGATGTACCGTGGTAATAAAGAGATACAACACAAATCGTAGATGACTTAATCTCTTGAAAGAGAGTAAGATATTCACGCTCTAACCTAATTGTTAACGTATTTGTTTTCTCAACATTAACTTCATTTTCCTCTATTATTTGATTCCCCATCAATTTCATGGATAGTCTGAGATGGAGTCTACTATTGAGAAATTAAATGAGAATGTCAAAGATCTCAACAAGTCATTTCGATTTAAAGGAGCACACTTAAAAGGGTATTTGGTGCACAATAAAAGCACACAGTTGAGTTCAATAGATAATTATTGTTTGGGGAGTTAAATTATTTAGAAAGTTAAATTGTTTGTGTTTGGATGTAGAGTTGAGTTGAGTTGGTAATTATTGTCTATGCTTGGGTGCTAAGTTGATTTAAGTTAGAAAGTCTGTGTTTGGAGTGTAGAGTTGAATTGAGTTGGGGTATTTAATGCAGTTTTTTTATAAATGAAATTGATTTTTTTTTTTTTTTTTTGTAAGATCAGACCAAGAAATAAGTCACTCTTACTTTATAAAGTTGTTTACTGTTGAAGACTGATTATTTCGTTTAGATGACCAAGGTAACTCGATATTAATCCTGAGCTAACTATGAACTCTTGTTTATTCGGAATTATCCTTAGATTTGCATAAGTGAGGGTTGGCTCAACAACGTCTGCTCAATAAGCCTCCCATTTCAGGGGTAAGACCGGGTAGATAGATGGGGACATAGGGTGCAAGACGGAATTCACGTCTACCCGATTTAGTGATAGAAGAAAGATTGTTCTCTTAATTACTAAATCTAGGTCTTGAACAAGGGGCCCCACCCTCTCATAGATTCAAGAGGGATTCAGTTTAGTGATTGGATCACAAACCAATTGTTCATTAGAGGATCACTAGAACTTAAGGAGCAAGATGTGATATTGGGGGTTAAACAACATATTGACCCAACTGTTATTACGAACAACCTGTGAAGGATCGACTTACCATGAGATTCATATGGTGCTTCGTGTCACCCTGGGAGTGACCTCCATTCGAAAAGTGTTTGTATTAGGGTTGACAACGAGACCGGGGCGAGGCGGAGGGGCGTCCTTAGTCCCCAGCCCCGTGGGGGAAATTGTCCCCCATCCCCGCCATTTGAAGACGAGGACAGGGGTGGGGATTCCCCATCGGGGAAACGGGGTCCCCGCAGGGTTCCATTCCCCATTTTCTCGAGGATAGAGTGGAGAGGGCCTGTTTTAGAAGCAGCGGAGAGGGTCGGAGGGATTTGGGCGAGAGGGGAGGGATGAACGAGAGGGGAGGGATGTTGCAGATTATAGAGAGCGAGAGGGGACTGGGGAAGGGATAAAAATATATATATAAATTCGGGGTTGGGGATTAATCGGGGTCGGGGCGAGGATACTGTCACCGGACGGGGCCCCGAATAAATTCTCCAGTTTTCCAACCCTAGTTTGTATGAGTCAAGATCAAGGTGAATGGAGTAAGTAGTCCATAGTAAGTGGGTGAAGGATATGTATCAAGCGTATCTTGCGATCTCTTCCGTTAGTTTGGACTGTGAGATTCCTATAACTACAATCTTATTAGGTAAACCCTTCATGAAAACAGCGAAAACTAGAAAAGACATACATAAAGGGTCTTTATTCGTTGAATTTAATGGAGAAGTTAAATCTTTCAATATATATGATGCCATGAAATTTTTGGAGTATTATTCTCTTTGCTCCATAGACACGTATGATGAAATTGATCACATTGTTGATTCTATATTATACAAAAATTCTAATTGTTTGGTAGCCCCTTCCATTCATTATGGTTTTGATTGGAGACTCATAATTCTTCTCATGCATCTCTTCACTTTTGCGACCATGATAATTCAAATAAAAAGCATGTTTCCAATTCTTCACTTCAAATTTGTGAAAAGAATGAATCTTCTTCAAAAGATGATAATTTGAATTCTTTCAACAACAAATTTTGCCAAAATGTAAATACTTTAAAAGTAGATTCAAATTTTCAAAACAAAAATTGTATAAATGAAAAACCTTCAACTGGTAATTCAAATTCGAAATTCAATTGTAATACCAAAAACAAAAACAAAGCTTCTAAACTTTTCCTTCTTTAAAAGAGAGCAAGAACTTGGGAAGTTGTTTCAAAACCCCCCAAGAAGCAAAAACCTAAAAAATCCAAAAATTTTGATGTTTCCTGAGAAACAGGAAAAATCTTCAAGGTGAACGGGCACATGCTCAAAATCTACAATGAATGGCATCTAAACCAAGTCTAATTGGGCTTGCGTTTAGCTAATCCCTCATATATTTGACACCCCTCTTCACCAACGTCGAGCAAATGACGCTAAAAAATTTTAGCAGGACAAAAATTTCTCTTTCTTTCTTTTCTTTTTCATTTTTCATTTTTCGTTTCTAATTTTTCATTTTTCTTTCTTATTTTAGCATTTCAAATAAATAGAATAATTGATTCTTCTCTTTTTCCTTTGTAGTTGATTTACTCAATAAAAAGAAGAAAAAGGAGCTCTTAAATAAATAAAATAAAAAAAGAAACAAAAGCAAGAAAATTCTCTATCATGTAAATAAACGATCAACAACAAAACTAGGGAAGTTTCTCTCTACACCCTTTCTCTTTTGTTTCTTGAATTTATTTGCTTATTCTAAACATCGAGGACAATGTTCCATCTTTAAGTCGGGGGTGGGAAACATTGCATGTTTTTTGTATTCTTTTGAGTATTCTTTGATTAACTTTAAAAATGAGCCTCACTGAAAATTTTTGCATGTCTGGAACCCTTAAGCATTTGAGCTTGGGTTAATAGATTGTTGATTACTTAGATTGATTATATAGATTTTGTGATTTTGTTCTGACATGTATGAATAAATTTGAGGCTTTGAATCATTTTGATAGTGTAATTTTGATTCTTTGAAAAACATGTCAATTGAATTCTTTATTCTTCAAAAGTCCATTTTTTTTTGCCTTGAATGCAATAAATTCATATTTGCATATTCAAGAATCTCATTCACTTTGATTCTATGCATCATTTGTTTTTATTCAATCTCTTGATTCTTATTGATGAAACTTTGATGACACACTCTTTCTAGTTAGGATACAAACAAAATTTTCGACCTTTTAAGTTTTTTCAAATAAAATTTTGAAACTCATCTTTCAAAAGAAACTTTCTTTTCCTTTTAACTTCATAAAGAAATCGGACACTTAAACTTTTAGATTTATTTAGAATATTTAAACTCTTAAAAATGTCATATCTACTTAATTTTATTTGTTACCCCAATAGGAAAAACTTTGGTCTAAGAACAACCATCTTATTTTAGAGTAGCAAGTCTAGACAAAGAGGAATAAAAACGGCCTAGTGTAAAAAAAAAAAAAAAATTGCTAGCACAAAAAAAAAAAAGAAAAATTTCAAAATTAACATAACCTTCACTAATGTGTGTGTGCATAGGTAGAGGTGAAAAGAGCTACCTTCATCGTTTTTCTGTTGGGGACCGCGAGAAAAGAAGATAGGTTCCCGATGATGCGAGTGTGAAAGCTATCCCTCTAAGTAAAAGAAATGTCAATTACATTTTGTGTGCGTGAGTTTAAAAAGGCACCCTGGTATTAGAATTGCCTCTCTCCAATGCAAGTTAGGTATCATAGATCGATAATAGGGCCTGTGTAGGACGAAGAGGAAATGAAAGTTGGATGTCTTTTTTCTATTAGTTTAGGCCTTTAAGTAAACTAAAACTAGGTAGTATTTTCTTTTATGATTTTGCAAGAAAAATATATTTTCTTTTCAAAATAAGCTTCAACCTTTTGTTAGCAAAACTTTGAATTTCTAAATGCTTGCTTATATCCTTACTTCCTTGATTGTTGAGAAAAGAGATGAGAATCAATTCATTGTGTAAGACACTTGAATGTATTGACCATTTGGATGTGAAGATGAAAATATGCCAACTTGAATAAGTCAATTTTGAATAAAATAATGAAACTTTGAATAAACAACAAACAATCCATTTTTGCTTGAATATATGCATATTTCTATTTTAGACTTGTTCGGGACGACCAAGAGCCAAGTTGGGGTATTTTGATAGGTCTTGTAAAAGACTATCTTTTCTATGATAAAACTCTAAATACTATCGTAATTATTTGCTTAAATGTCTATTTTGGTAGGTAAATTCCAATCTCGGCTCAACGAAGCTATTTCGAAAGATTTTGAGCTAATTCAAGCCAAATAACACCAAAAGATCAATTAACAAGAATATCCAGGATGAATTACCATTTTGCCCCTCAAGAGTAACAATTCAACACACTTCAGCAATGTTTGCAGCGTCGTGACGCTCCTCACAACACTGAGCCTGACGCTAGCTTGATGCTTGAAGACAAAATGCACCTATTTTCTATAAAATAGGGTAGTGTCGCAACGCTTAATCCAGGGTTGCAACGCTCCGAATATTCATAGAATAGTCCGCGCGCACGTGCACCTTGCGCAAAGAGAGAGTAGAAAAACTTAAATTTAGAGATTTCAAATTTAGAGAGCCATTCTTATAAATTTTGGAGAGATTCAATCAATTTGTATTTAATTCTTGTACCAATTATGCAACTATCAATGGATTTCTTAAAGAATTTCACCATCAATGAGTAGGTAATCCTTTTTCTTAGGGAAGACACTTTCTTCAGACTTTTCTTTGAATTTATTTCATGTAGTTACTTTCTTTTGATTGTTCTTCTTGAGATTTAGAATAAAATTGATTAAGAATGAATTGACAACTCAAGATTAATCAATTTTTATATACAAAAATTACATAGTTCTATAACAAATTTATAACTAGGGTTGCAAGAATTAATAGCCTTGATAGGAAATGTAGACTTCTTTTCTTCTTTTCTTTAAAGAACCTATTAATTCATAACATTCATGCCATCAATCTTGAATTTTTAGTCTTTTGATTTCAAGATTTGGAATAGTTAAGAAAACCCACGAGTTTAATGCATTTAGGGATTAATTGTGAAATGTCTTTAGGAAGCAATTAAGACTTTAGGAAGGAATTAAGACCCATATTAGGGTTAATTGTCAAATTAGCTAATTAAGACATTAGGGATTTATTCTTAATGAACCATTAAATAATCTATAATTGCATTATTCTTTGTTAACCCAATGATAGAATTGCCTAGTTTACATAAAATCCCCAAGATTTCATTTTCAATTGAATCTTATCTCATAATCTCTCTTACTTCTCTCATTAGTAAAGTTCCTATATCAATTCTTGCCTTTTCACTTAGTTAGTTTATAGTTCTTTAAAACAAACAACCTCATTTAATCTTTTGCATTTTGAAATTCTTTAGTCTATTTTAGGCCAATTAATAGAGGTTCTCTTGGGATCGATCTCTTACTTACTATTGCTACATGCTAGTTTTAGTTGTAGTTAGAGTATTATAAATTTCATTTGTTTTGGGTAAGATGGAATTTACGACACCTATTTTAGTCCAAACATTTATGCATGAATAGATTTGAAGAAACTTTATTAAATTGCATCATTTGATTGTTTGTTTTTAGATGACATTATGGATTGTATGCATGATCTTGATTGACGGTTAAAACTTGAGTCACGAGCCATGTAACTAAGCAAATTTTACAATGTGTGATTGAGTGTATTTTCTACCTCGCTCAGAGATGATCAAGGATTAAGTTCGGGGTGATTTGATAACTTATCTTTCCTAGCCTAATTCATGCTCCTTCCTTGATTTTATTGATTTATTTATTGGTTTTGCAGGTTTTGAACAATTAGAAGATAGACCAAACTATTAGAGTTGAATTGAAGCTAAAACGTGTCCAAATGAGGCTCTGGAAGCATCAACCGAACAAAGAGCCAAGGATTTGCAAAAGTGCCCTTGGAGCATTATTGCTCCTGCTTGGTGCTCAAAGGCAGAATGTTCCGTCTCATGGAGCGCCATGGCACTCGAAACTTTGGCAGAAGATTAGCCCTTTGTGCATGTCTGTGATGAAGGGAGCGCATTGTTTGGCGTAGCGACGCTCGGGGTCTACGCCACGATAAGAGCGTCCCTGCACTCGGCCAATGTTTATAAATAGGCACGATTTTTTAGGTCAACACACCTCCCGAATTCCACACCTTCACAAAGTTTTTCTACCTTCTTTCACCCTTTAATCTCTCTCTTACTCTTCCCCACTTATTTTCTTGCATTTCTTTACATTGTAGTGGAGATTTGCTCATGAATATGAGCGGTTAAGGTAACTACTCAACTTTGCGAATAGAATTTTATTTATCTTATTTGAGGATTGACCTTGTTTATGAATTATTGTTGTGAACTCTATTGATTTTTATTGAATTTATATAGATTGATATTTACAGAATTGATGCCTCTTGATGTATTGATCTTGTTTTTTTTTAACTTTTTATTGGGTACAATTTGAGCTGCATAATAAATAGATGCAACCAAGGTTGCACTTGGAATATATTTTTTTAATTATTTTATTATTTTTTAATATATATATATATATATATATTGAAAAATGATTAGGTACAATCCCATGTATCCCTTCTTATATATATAATAAAAAAAACCTTTTAAAAATTATTAAAAAAAAAAAAACTACCACAAGGAAAATTTTTATTAGGGGCAGTTTACAAACTCTCACACCCAATCATTATGATAATCAGGTTAACAAATATTCACGACAATTTTTAGTTTTTACATTTAGTATTTTTTTGGGGGCAAATTTGCCCATACCCTCCATCCTCCCGTTTCATGATTTTTTAATCGACCAATATATTATTACTTTATTGTCTTTTTCAAAATCGACACAAAACTAAGGTCGGAGATGTGGCGTTCAATCGTCTAACAACGTGCCATAATAAATCTCCACCAACAATCAAATTTTAAAAATAATAAATCTTACAAGTAATTATGCCAAAAAAAAATTAAAATTTCAATTTGCAACTACTTTACTTACATATTTTTTAAATTTTGTAGGTCCTTACTAATTCTTATAATTCTATTTATGCATGGTTCAACAATTTTAGAGTTTAGCATACTAATATCAATTATTGCATACCATGGAATCAGTATGAAATTTTGCAATGATAAATTATTAAAAATAAAATAATATTTTTTTAATATATTGGAACTAAACATAATGAATTATAGAGTAAGAATTTTACCTCTCTATCCTTCGATTCTCTTCTTTCTTGAAAGGTATTCATTCTCTATTACTATTTTATTGTATTCTATATTCGATTGGAATGATTTGTTTATTGATTCTATAAAACATTTTTAGGAATAAGTTTCTTTGTTTGAAATTTGGATTAGACAGAACTCAATCAAATATATGTTGAATTAAAGTCCGGTAGTGATTTCCCACCCTGATATTATTTGAGATAACATATGTTATACATGGATTCAATAGTTGACACTTTTTGATGACCCAACAATACTCAATTGAAAAAATAATTGTTAATACTAATAGGTAAGTTAGTATGCTTGTATAAATTAACATAAAGAGTTAGAGTTGACTGATAATATATATTTTCTTGTATTATTAAATAACAAAAAAAAAAAAAAATCAAACATTTTATGAATCAATTGAGACTTTCCAAAATCAAGTACATTTATAGGATAAATGTTATTTTTTAATTAAGAAAATAAATTATTGATTATAATTACACTTAAATAAAGTTCCATAAATTTCATTAATATAATTTTTTTTCTTCAAAGTACCAATTTGATATAGATTTGTGTCTTAAACTAAAAATGTAATAAAAGATATATTAATGTAAAGTTAGGAAGAAGAAATATTTATTTAAAATAATAATGCACTCATTTTTATATATAGTAGACAATTTTTTAAAAAAAATTATTGAAAAGAATTGACAACAATATTTTATTTAGGGTAAAGGTACTACCTAGGCTACACCTAATTTGGTGCAACTCTTTCTATAGATAGTAGAAAAATAAAATAAAAAAAAATGCAGTTATTTTTATACATGATGTGGATAGAGTTTGAACTGTTCAATAAATAGATGCAGCCAAGGCTATACCTATATTTTTTTCCACTAGATTGGAAAATGATTAGGTATAGTTCCATGTCCGTTTTTATCGAAATAGATTTTTTTTTAAAAAAATTATTTTAAAAAAACTATCATGTGGCAAATTTTTAATGAGGGCAATTAACAAACTAACACATGACCATTTTTAGGGTTCAGCTTTTTGTTTTTCTTTTTAATTTAGGCATAGCGAATTCCCCGACCAATGTATTATTACTATCTTTTCCAAAATCAACAATTAGAATGGCAGAATTAAGGTAGAAAATGTGTCAGGTTCAATCTCCAATGACATGCCATAATAATTTTTCTATAACAATCAAATAAAAAAAAAATTATTTCTTACGAGTAATTATTAAAATTTCAATACAACTACCGTGCATACATGTTGTTGAAAAAAATATTTTATATTTATTTTTGTTTAAAATAATTTTATGAAAAATTATTAATTAGTTAATAATAAATTCTTACTTTGCGCATTTTCATTTTCTTAATCAATTAAGATTTAAAGTTATATTTTTAAATTATCATTTAAATCATTCATACATTATTCTATTTCATATTTCAAATAATATATATATATATATATATATATATATATATATATATATATATATAGAAAAATAGCAACATATTTTTTTTTATAAGAACTAAAAAAATATTTTTATTGGACTATATTTATTTTAAAAATAATATGTATTTAGTAATAACTAATATAGTTTAACACAAAATAAAATATAAAAATATATTTTTGTTTTGGTTATTGATATTAGAAAATAATAGAAATAAACATTTTAAGATTACATTAGCATGGGAAAAATAAATCATACGTATAATTATTTGAAACAATATGAAAAAATATTACCATAAAATATAAAAAAAAATCAAATGTAACGGTATTGAAAAGAAAAAGAAATGATAAAATCATTTTTTTAATAGAATTTGAATATTTTAAATTTTAAATTTATAAATGGAAAGGAAACACGAATACCCTAAAGTAAAAAAAAAAAAAAATAATGAAAATAAGATTCAAGATATCATTAAAAAAATTAAGATATATTTATACACAACTTCTTTGAAATAAATTTATATAATAAATATCAAATGCATTTTATCTCTACAATTGAAAAAGAGAAAAAATCATAATAAATACATTTTCGTTCTTCTTAAAAAATATTACCATAAAATATAAACAATAATAAATGCAATCTAGCTGGTTATGGGAGGTGTGGATCGAAAATATTCAATTGCCCAGTAGGAGATTGTGGATCAAGAACCACGAATGTAGTGGAGTGGATTCATTACAATTAGGCCCAAAACTGACGCAGCCGCCTATTTGGGCCTGAATGAATTTTGGGCTTCAAAGCCCAAGTCCGTCCGTCATCTCCTCCATACTTGTGTATAAATATGGCCAAAACCCTAATCTTCATCATCAGACGGAAACGTTCCATCGGATTAAACATGGCCAAAACCCTAATCTTCATCTTCGTCTCTCATTCATTTTCGTTCTTCTTCCTTCGACTTCATTCTTCTTTTCTCTATCTCCATTTGTTTTGCCGTAATTTCTGAATCGCTGGTGATGTGGTGTCGAGGATTTTCTGTATTTGGTTTCTCGTCACCTCCCATAACCAGCTAGATTGCAGACCAACCTTACCCCTTTCCCAGATGATAACTTCGTTTATCATCTCTGTCAAGGTTGGAACATTTCTACATTGGTAATCACTCTCTTTTCTTATGGTATGTTGTAGAATGTTAGGGTTCAGGTTAATTTGATTGCTAATGGTTTTCGCGAGAAATTTGGTGCTCCCAGACTTAGTCATGTATCATCTCTTAATTTGAATGGTTTGATACAGTTACGAGTCTGGAAAATTGACCGAGCCCATCGTTACAAATGTGTGTAACATTTTTAGCTCACATCTGTTCCATTTGGTCTCTACATGACAGCATTGTTGTCAAGTTTACCACATTTCTCGTTAGAAATCTTCTAGGATCAAACATTACTGAAAAAAAGGGGATCAACCATAGGTGTAACTTTGAAATCTTATTTCTTATTTTATTCAAGGAATTGAAGGGGTTCTTCAAATTAAGATCATTATTCTATTTGTCAGTGTCAAAATTAAGTATCTTACTAAATGGATGTGGTATCCAAAACTAAGTTGCTTCGCACGTTGAGGGTTGATACAGTTGATATGGGATTTGGACTCTGAAGGGTTCTTATTAAAATTATGTTTTGGTTAACCAAGAATTCCAGGCCATTTGATCTATCAAAGTCATCTGATTAGATAGCCTTGAGGGTTGAAATTTTAGGGGTTATAGAGTTCTTTATTTTTGGAGTTACTTTTTCTTAGCTCAGCCAATTATGAGGTGGAAAATGGTTAGCTCAGCATTATGAGGTTGTAGATTGAACATTTTGACCTTTGGGATGGTAATGGTAATTTGTGGCATGTATTCTGATTTGTTCAATTTTGAACTACTTAACCAAAAAGTAATGACATTTTTTGGACTTACGGATCTTGAATAGATTTAATAAACCTAAAGTTCTTTAGATTTGATTTGATTTGGAGATTAAAGCAGGTTATGGAGGAAGTTTGGAAGTTATGTTATGTTGTCATTTTTACAAACCAATAGCTCAGTTTGTTGCCCATGTAGCCTCATGGGCAACAAACTACTTGAATAAGCAACATGTTATATACTCTACCATTCAAATTATTGACCAATTTGTTCTGTAATAGAATACTTGGCTATTGATTTGACTAAAATAGAGATGATTGACAATGATTAATAATATGAGGAGGACGTGACTGTAATAGAATATTTGGAGAAAGATTATTGAATAAATAATAGGGGTGGTTATTCAAATCACAAAAATCGAACCGCATAAAAAACTCAATGAAATTGAAAAATAAGTTTAAAGAAATTTTGAAACCGAATTAATTTGGTTTGGTTTGGTTTTACTTTTGAAAAATGAATTTGAAATTGAACCGAATTGATTTTAACTTTTATATATATATACACATATATTTAAAAAAAAGAGTAAAATCAAATTTAAAATTGAATTGCAACAAAATCGAATTTAAAATTGAATCGATTTTTTTTTAAATACAAAAGAATAGAACACGAATTTTTTAAAAAATTCTAAAACTGAATTTGAAAGCGGTTTTGTTTGATTTTACATATTAAAAAATTTGGTTTGGTTCGAACCAAATTGAACTGAATCATTTTTACCCCTAATAAATATAACTAAAAAGACAGATGGGTTTCTGTAGGTGTGGAGGAATTTCAGTGGATATGAGAGATGGAGGAAACATTCAGGTTGATGTGATTTAATCTGACTTTAGGCTGGAAATGCTTGTCATTTCTTTTGTTGATCTGTCACTCAATATATATAATTCAGTTAATTCCAGATTTCATGCTATGTCTATGTTGAATTGGATGCCGACACTCTGTCCTGGCCAGCATGTGATGTGACCGTTATGCTCCCATTATTATAAATACTTTTTGGAGTGAATATCAATTTATACATTTAAATTGGGAAGATTGTGTCTATTGAAACTTTGAATTAAGAATTTATCATTGAAATCCTAAATTTTAGAATTTATATCGATTTAAATCATGAATTTTAAGATTTGTATCAATTTAAACTCTAAACTTATAATCATATCAATTTTCATAAATATATCAATTTAAACTTTGAATATTCATAAGTATATTAATTTTAACTTTGAATATTTATAAGTATATTCAAGTAAAATATAATTGAGGGGTTTATGTATGTTTATAAAAGTTTAAATTTAAATTGATATAATTATTAGTTCACCGAAGCATTGAAAATTGAAGAGTAGTATTCACTTCACTCTCTCTAGATAATGGATTTCTTTGACTGAACTTTAAACATTGGATTTGTAGATCTATGTGTTCTAAAATGCAGGTCTTTTACACACCCCACTATTTCATTCATGGGAGGGAGATGAGACTCATTACTTCCCAAAGTGCGTGAATTGCACAAAGTATCCGGAGAAAGTATCTGCGGAATCTATTGGATGTGGCAGATGCTGTTCTTTAATTTCAATTGACTAATATAAAATTTCATTCTCATCCCTATTCTTATCAAATAGAAGGAATGAGAAAAACCAAAATCTTCCTACTCAAATTAATATTAATAATAAAATATTAATATTCGAGTTGAGGTGGGGATATCCTCCTTGTCCCTGTTTTGTGATTGGGGAGGGTACTTGTGTGAGGTCCTGACCCCGTGGAGATTTTTGTTAACTCGAATTATATTTGTGGTATATGTTGTGAATCTTGCACAATATATTCTTTTGAGATCTTATATAATGTTTGAGTTGTTCCCAAACCTTTCGTGTAAGAAAAGTTTGAAAATTTATAAGACATCTTATCAAACAAAATTCAAAATGTACTAGTAAATCTATTGAGTTTGCCTTAAATTTAATAGGAATAACATTATAGACAATATAACTTTATAACCAAATTGAACTAAAGGGGTCATGAAACAAAATGTTTTCTTAAATTTGAGTAGTAAATCTTTGTTAAATCTAAATTTACAACTTTATAATCAAATTGTTCATACCAAAGTTTGAAGACTTAATTATAATAAAGCTAGAAGTGTAAAGATTAAGGACATTTGGGGTGATTGAGAATGATAAATACTGAAATAATAGTATTGACTATAAATAGCTACATAATATTTACTGCTTAGAGATGCAAAATAGTATTTAAAAGGTGGTTCCTCAGGTAGTCCTTACCCCCAAAGATCTTCTCAATTGTTATAACTTGAAGCTGAGAGGCTAATTTATTACTTCATAAAAGTTTAGGGAACTATCCAAAAGATTTAAGTTGAATAGTTTGATTAGAAATAGAAAAATCCGGTTGTGGTGGCACACTACACCTTACATTCAGGGTCCATGTGATCTTATTTCGCTCAGTTAATTGACTCTCTCCCTTTTAATCATTGCCTGTAATATGCCTACTTAAACGCTTCCAAATCCTACTTCCATTTCACAATCAAACACACACGCACAATGGCAAAGTCCTTACTCCTCATTTTCCTCTCCCTCTTGATCACTGCATCAGCTTCAGACTGGAGCATTCTGTCGCAGAGGTCCAAAACTGGCCTCAAAATTAGCCTAAAAAACTACTGCGAAAGCTGGAGATTGAACGTCGAGCTTCACAACATCCGATTCTTCAAGGTGGTGCCTGAAGAATGCGTTAGCTACATAGGCAAATACGTTACTTCCACTCAATACAAAGTCGATTCCGAGAGGACGATCGAAGAGTGCATTGTGTATCTTTCCAAGGGCTGTGATCTTAAAGGCGATGGCACTGATGCTTGGATTTTTGATATAGATGATACCCTCATCTCCACTGTTCCTTATTACAAGAAAAAACAATATGGGTAACTTTCTTTGCTCCTTTTCATCATACCCTTTATTTGGTTTTGTGTTTTGAATTGATTGTCTAGAGATTTTGTTTCTGATTTACATTATACTATATATACCCTTTATTTGGTTGTGTGTTTTGAATGGATTGTCAGTTGAGAATCACACCTTGGAAATATGGATACCTCACGATGGTTATAAAATACATGAGATACTTCTCTCAGTGAATTAGTTTTTGGATGAAATTCTATGGTCATCTAATAGAATCTGTTCTGATTTTCTTCCATACCCTTTATTTGGTTTTGTGTTTCGATTGATGCTGAAGAACAAGGAGTGTTTATGGGTCCATAGAAACTGTTTGTGATATTCCACCATACATACCCTTCATTGGGTTCTGTGTTTTGATTTGATTGTCTAAAGCATCTGTTTGTGATTTCAACTATACTGTGCATACCCTTTATCGGTTCTGTGTTTTGATTGCTGAAGAATGTTCATGAGTTTGTAGAATCTGTTCTGAATTCTGATTGATTGGGTTTATGTTAATGGGATTACGGGCGAGTAGGGGTGAGAAATTGAACCTGACGGATTTGGAGATATGGATGAGCAAGGCCAATGCACCAATTTTGGGGCACACATTGAGGCTATTCAATTTGTTGAAAGCAAGGGGAGTGGACATCATTTTGATATCAGCAAGAAGGGAAGGTTTGAGATCAGCCACCATTGAGAATCTTGTTCAAGTGGGTTACCATGGATGGACCAATCTCATCTTAAGGTAAGTCACAAACTCACAGTCCATAAATCAGAATCCTCTATGTGGTGTTTGGTGAATGAGTGATGAGTTTGTTTGTTTGATTATTTGATTTGTAGGAGCCCTGAAGATGAGAAGAAGGGAGTGGAGCAATACAAGGCAGATGTAAGAAGGAGATTGGTGAATGGAGGGTATAAAATTTGGGGGATTGTGGGAGATCAATATAGCAGTATTCAAGGAAGTCCAAGTGGAAGAAGGACATTTAAGCTTCCAAATCCAATGTATTATGTATATTGAGCAATGGAATTTTGACTTGCTTTTGGTTTTCTAAACCTTTTCTTTTTCACTCTCCATGAATCATGGAAGGGAAGGATTGTAGTTTTTGATCAACACACAGAGAGATGGAGGGATCAGAGAGAGATGTGATTGATGTGATGAATAAGGTCTGCTGTATTTTGTTTTGATATTGTTTGCTTTTAAACCATGTTGAATCTTTTGCTGTGAAGATTTGAATGAGAGAACTCCTTAATGAAGAATGAAGAATGAAGAATCTACCCAACTTTGTGTTCAGTTAATATTATTCTACCCAGAGTTAATTCGATCAAAAAGGTTAAAAGTATGAATCATGCGATCAAATAAATATTGTTAATTGGTAGATTGATTTTAATAAAAAAGTTTTTCCTCCCAAATATATTGAAAATTTTCATAAAATAATCCAAAAAGCAAAAACTTTTCTATGGGTGACTTCTTTCTAAAAACTTTGTTCTCATTGACTTTTTCCACATGTGAAATGTCATTTTCACCCCTGACTTTAAATGTTTCTCTCTACAATTTAATGCAACCATTTATTTTCAACTAACATTGTACATTAGAATTCAATGCTATTGAATCTTAACCATGGGACAAGTAAACGAATTACATTTCCACCTCTTTATTTTCACTCAAACAATCTCTGCTTCTCCATTGCTCTATCACTTTCACAACTCCAATCAATTTATTTGTGGGTCTAGAACGAGCGTTTTTCGAAGGAGATCATTCTACGTACCTCGTAACAAATATTGTATGTGTCTTTAGAAGTTCGTTCAGTATTATTTATCTAGTCATGTACCATTAATCTCATTGTACGTATATCATTAGGTACATGATCGTGTATCACATTATACATGATCGTATACTACAACATATACGATCTTATACAAATATTTTATTTATTTAATAAAATATTATATGTTTTATTTGACATTTAATAGCATTAACTCACACAATCAATAAACTAACCTTGAAGGTTATCTTCTGTAGCTTAAAGATGTTATAATTATTGTAAAGTGTTACAAATAATTTGATCCTAATCATTCATGTGAAGACATGTGAGCGGAGTATTCTATACAAAAGGGTATGTATAAGACCGAACCATAAAATGACTAGTCTCATTATATAACCGATGGAGTTAGCATGTAATTAGCAGAAGAAATCAGGATCATTAAGCATTCTAATTAATCAATTTTAGCATCTAAAAAAGCATGCTCATAAGGTAAAAAAAGAGGGTTTCTAAACATACCTTTGAAGACATTCTTCAATCCACGAATTCAACTCGAATCTTCACTCCAAAAGTATTGTAGACCATCACTTGATTCCCTACTATTCTCTTGGACCTTAGATTTAATTGTGGGATTCAAAATGAGTTGAACTTTGGGAATTTAGAGAATAAACTTTTTATGGTTTTCAACTAGAGAGAGATGGTCTCTTCACCAAAACCAGAAATTAGGACTGCATGGCCTTCATTCTCAGCTGAAGTGTGTTGGTTTTGTTCACCTCATCCATGCAAACTAATTGCATGAGATCAAGACACCACCTACTTGAAGGATTTGGTGGAATTTGAGTGGCAAAGTGCTAAAAATTGGAAAATTCATTAATGGGTTTTTCTAATTAAAATTGAATTTTCAATTTGAAATTAAAATTTCTATTTATTTTGAAAATTATTTTTTAAAATTAAAATTAAGATATTAATTCTATGATTAATATCAATTAACACTTTATTTATTTTATATATGATTAATTCAATAATTATTTTCATATAAAATTAATTATTAATAATTAATTAAATAAATAAATTTAATATTAAATATTAAATTAATTAAACATCAATTCTTCAATCATGAATCTCTATTCATGTAATCAATATTTAAATCAAATTTAAATATTATTCAATTCTCCAATTTCGTTTAATACGATAATTAAACATGTAATTATATCATATACAATTATTAATTCCCTTAATTCTAATTTGAACATTTCAAATTAAACTCATCAATCTATTCTAAGGTTTAATTCGATTGTGAGTTAGTAAGGGGACTTAATGGACCTACAGATCATGGGCTCCAACTATTCGAGATTAACCGGCTAAACTCTTTAAACTGATTTAATCAACATTCGTTAACTATCGGATCACTCCACTAAACCCCAATAGTTACACTCCCCTCACTATAGATATAATCCCGAATAAACAATAGTTCATAATTAGCTCAGGATTAAGGTTGAGTTACTTGGGTCATTGTTTTGAAACAGTCAGTCTTTGAACAGTAAACAACGTTATAAAGTAAAAGTGACTTATTTCTTGGTTCAGTTTTATACAAACTCATTGCATAGGACATCCTCACTCGCATGTCTCCACGTGAACGATTCAGGATCACATCATTTGTACTAAAAATAAAGTGGTCGCATCCAATAGTTTACCAGAAGTGGGATCTTCCCAATTCCCATTCTTTTGAAAAAATGTATTTTACAGAGAAGAAGAGGTCATGCATTTAATAAAAATGATAGAGCATTCCAAAAAAAAAAAAATGAAAAAGAAAAAATGGTTTCAAGAAATCATTACCTCTTGAAGACTTTCTTCAATGCAAGCAATTTCCAACCAAGGGCACAACCATGTATGAAACCTCGATATCCTCTGGATGATGGATCCAAGAGTGGTGGGCTTTGATTGATTTTAGGAAGAGGAAAAGAGATGAAGGATTTTTTTGGAGGAAAAGTTTTAGGTCTTTGTAATTTTGTAATTCTCTCACCTTCCCTTCTCTATTTTTCAGGAGGAAGATGAAAACTCCTTCATACATAAACCACGTATGTGGTGGAGAGAAAAAAAGAAGAGGGTTGTATCTCCCTCCACTTAGTTAATTTTAAAATTAAATAAAATAATTATTTAATAATAAAATAATTAATAAATAATTTTAATTCAATAATTAAAATTATAACAAATATATAATAACCAATTATTACATATTCATATAATCATATATTATATCATAAACAACATATAACATATAGTTTAATGTTGCATCATATACAATATATAACCTATGATTTTTTTTTTCTTTCACTAATGACATTAAATATAAATCACATTTACATTAAATTTTAATTGTATAAATCTAATTCATATAATTAATATTTGAATCATATTCAAACATTTAATTCCTCTCATAAATACTTTATATTATAATGTATCAAATACATTATAGTAATTATATCATATATAATTAAATTAATTAATTATATCACATATAATTTATTTTCTCAATTAATTTGAACAATTCAATTCAATCCAAAACTTGATCCTCATTAAATCCGTTGAGCTACCGAGAGGACCTCATGGACCTGTAGCTTGAAGCTCTAACGATTCGTGAATAATTAATTAAACTCTTTAATTAAAGTATTTATCATCCGTTAACTGTCGGGTTTATTCCACTAAAGACCGACAACTGTATTCTTCACACTACCGATATATTTTTGTGTCCGTTGGATATAACCAATCCATAGTATAACGACACTTCACAAATTGCTCGTAAGTACAGTTGGGTCAAAATTACCATTTTGATCCTGTAGTTACATCTAACTCCTTTAAGTACCATTGATTCCTCTAATGAACAATAAATCATAGTCCCACTATGACTAATCTCTCTCAGGCCAAGAGAAGGTGTGGCGCCACTTTGCTCAAGCACCGGAATCAGTCCTTAAGAGAGCAATTTATCTACTTTCCCCTGCTTTGGGGAAGGAGTGAATTTAATCTTGTGTAGTTGTGTTCCCAGTTCTCCAATTAGGCTAATCCTCAAAATGGTAGGCATATTGAGTCAATGATCTGACCACTCTCACCCATACAAATCAAAAGACCGCCTTCATAGGCTAAATTCATAACTCACTCAGGATTCAAGTCATGTTACTTATGATCATCTTGATGAAATGGAAGTCTCTATTAAGAACGGTATTATATAATGAGACTACACGTTTCGTGGTCCGGTCTTATACAAACTCATTTGTATAGAATATTTTCGCTCACATGTCTCCACATGAATGATCAGTACCAGATCATTTGTAGCACTTTACAACAACTGTAACATCTACAAAGCGGGTCATAGTCATAGTGTCACCAGGATAAGGTATCCAGCTTTATCCATCTACTACAAACCATTTAGGTTATCACTTAAAATATGATCCATCCGTATGTCTCTATATACATGTTTAAGCTATGAGATAACCTTGGAACTTAGTTTATTTGTTTGTGATTAATGCAACAAAAAATGAAAAAAAAAAATCATATATTTTATTAAATAAACAATGAGTTTGTATAAAACATTTACAAACTATAGAACCCTACGAGATTTAGGGCATCAACCTCAACATTTACAATAATTGTAACACCTTGGGTCATACTCGTAGTGTCACAAGGATAAGGTATCCGGTCTTATTTATCTACTATAGACCATTTAGGTTATCACTTAAACATGATCCACACGTATGTTTCTACATACATGTTTAAGCTACAAGATAACCTTGGATATTAGTTTATTGGTTTGTGGTTAATACAACTAATTTTGAAATAAAACATCAAATATTCTATTACATAAATAAAATGTTTGTACATTACAATTACAAACTATAGAACCTTACGAGATGTAGCGCATCAACCTCAACACACGGCATCTTCGTCATCGAAAGTTTGAACTTTTCAAATGCAGCCTCCACATCCTTACAAAGAATTGGTTTGTTATCGTCTTTGGGTCTAAGGATGAGATGTCGCAACCTCTCATAACTGGTATCACTTTCCAATCTTCCTATGTCGGCCACAACCCAGTAATCAAATTAAAATCAACTTGTGTGAATGTTACCTTCTTCCCTATGATGTTGAAGCTTACGATATCTGGATTCTGATCGGTGAGCTCCCTTAGAAGAAAATGATGCACAAGCTGCCCTTTGAATACAAGGTCGACGTCCAATAGTGACCAAAACATGTTTTCCGGAACATGTCCATCTGTGTATTTGTTAGTTTCTTCTTAATTAGTGCATTTACTTGTCAATGTGGGTCAAGCAAGTTACGGTAGTAGGAAAATATTTCTCAAGTAGGACTAAATGCGCCATCTACAATATAGCAAACATATATGATCAGGTATTAAAATATATGAAATCGAGTATGAAAGACTAATAGATCATATAGCAAAAGCTAAACGATCGTATAAAGTTTACTAAATGATCGTTTAGAGTGTACTACACGACTGTGTAGATAAATCTATACGATCGTTTAGCTTTTGCTATACGGTCTATTATTTAAATTTACGCGACCTAGTATATGAATCTATACGATCTAGTATTAAAAGCTATATGATCGATTATATAAAGTCATGTGATCGGTTATATAGGCTATATGATCGATTATATAAAGTCATGTGATCAATTATATAGAGCTATATGATCGATTATACTCAGTTATGCGATCTAAACCCATGTATTGAACGATTTCAAACAACAACAGACTAGAGTACCATATCTTTCAATTTACTGGAACGGTGGAAGGAGTTCAAACGAAAGCGAAAATGAGTAGATACGATTAATGAGCAGCGAACGACGTCGAAGACAAAGAGAGACGTTAAGAGAAAACTGAGAGGAGTACTTGAATGTGAACAGTCGGCTTGTAAACAAAGATGGAATAGACGCATGTTTGGTTTTAAAATGTAAAGGTATATCTGGTATAGAAAAGTTTTTAGAAATAGATCATTCATAGAAAAGTTTTTGCTTTTTGAGTTATTTTCTAAAATTCTCTCTATCTAAAAGAGAAGGGATAGATTTATTAGTTTCAAAAGTTCATAAACCTAATGATTTTTTAAAGGACAACACATGATATATTATTATTGGGCGCTATTTAGGTTGCACAGAGGATGGTTGCAAGTTGCATCCTAGTCTATTTCTTTTTTGAAAATAAACGCACTCCTAATATTATATCAATTAAACTTTTGAAAGAAAATATTATTACTTTTTCCAACAAGAACATTTTAATTTTTTGAATTGTGTGCACGTGAAAACTGAGAGATCCAAATATAACTCAACTCAAATCTCACAAATAAAAAGTGTAATTTTTTCATGTTTATTTTAAACTTACATAACTTGAAATTATGCTCATATTTAACATGATAGTCAAAATTATGTCATTAATTTTTTAAAAATAAAATAAAAAATAAGAACGAAGTCTATTATTAAAAAAAAAAAAGACATTTGAAAAGTTCAAAGCCTAAATATGAAAGTTAAAATATCATATTATACATTTTAATAGCTCAAAACCAAAATAGAATAGATTTAAAAATCCATGAATAAAATAGAATTTTAACCTAAGCATTTTAATGACATTTACATGAAATTGAGATCTCAATTCTCAACATTTTATTTGACACCCATATTTAAAGTTTCATTTAGTAACCATTTTGTTCTTGAAAATTAAGTCTACGAACATTACTTTCACCTCTAAATTTATTCCTTTATTATCTACTTTTCACCAAATTTTGAGAACTAAAAACGTAACTTTCAAAAGGTTGTTTTTTTTTTTTTTTTGGAATTTGGCAAAGAATTCTTTATATAGGAAGAACCAATCACAAAATTTCATTATATCCTTTCTAAGTTCTCTCTTATTTGGTATTTCGTAGGGATAAAAGATATCCAGATAAAATATAGAATAGATTTTGATTTCGACTATTAAAAGACCTTCAAATTACTAAATCAACCTTATAGGATGTCTCTTATAAATGACTAATCTGTGATTTGAAATAAAGTAATAGTTATATTATACTTAAAATATGTAAATCATTATAAGAACGAGGGATAAAATAGACTTCATTTTCAAAAAATAAAAAAAATAGAAAAAATAAAAAATAAATAAAAAATCTTATGGTTTGTTTAGTTTCTTTCCATAGACATTTCTTTTATCATCTCGTTTGGCTTCTCGAAATCTCTGATGTTCTTTATTTGTTGTTTGTTCTTTATTGTTATCATATATATATATATATAACGATGGGACGATCTCCCACCAATTCCCACAAAACGCATCAATCAACTCTCAAATTGCTTTAGCCCTACTAGTCCAGAATCAGCATCGCCATCCCACAGCAGGAATTGAGGAAAACCCTTGTTTGAAAGGGGAAATCGGTAGAAATGGCGGTCAAGGTTGCGGCTGAATTAAGGAGTTGCAGTTGCATTCAAACCATGTATCAGACATGGGAGTTGGCTTGATTCAGAGTATGCAAATTTGCCTACTATGTTTTCTTCGTCTTGAGTGATTTCTAAATAATTGAAGTTCATATGCTTTTGTGATGTTTAGAAAGTTAGCTAATGAGCAGATGTCCTAGAATTACCACTATTTGTAATTCAAATTTCTCTCTCTTTGTAAAATACACAATTTAACCCTACAACATATGGATAGTCGGCAGTTTATATGGGTGGCTGAGGAAGTTTTGAGTGCATAGACACTGTTTGAATTTAAGGCATTTGCAGTGTTGAACCCTTTTGGGTTGAGATTCAGGAAATCTTCAAGGGAAAGATATGGGTGTGAGCTCTTTTATATATCTAAATGGATCTAACTCCCTTTGAAGTTTAACCTGCTTCTAATTTTTTTTTTCTTTTCAATGAGATACAAAACTTTTCATTGATATATGAAAAGAAAGGAAAAAGTTTAAGGAAACCAGCTCCTATAGTGAGTGAAAAGAACAAGCAACCAAAACCAAAAAGAAAGGAACCCCTAAAAAAACTAGAAACCAAATAAACGAATGAAGAACAAAGTGCCCCATGGAGAAACAAACACAATGATCCCAGAAGCAAATCCACGACAATGAGAACCACTGAAGATATACCAAAGAAAATAACAATCAGCAACTGAACCTATGCCTATAGAGTGGAAGCTAGAAGAGAGAACCATTACTAAACCAGCTGTAGAGACTGCTTCAACTCCTAAACAAACTGGAAAATTTTGAAAGCAAACCCTTACGCAGACTAGGAACTAGCTGCAAGCTCAAAAAAAGATAGAAATGGCCTCAATAATATCTATATAGTTTAACTTCGCTTCTATTAGTTGTCAAAATTTGAATTGGTTTTTAAAAATGTTGGTGAGAAGTGGACAACAAAACAAAGAAACTTATAGGTGGAAGTCGTGTTTATAAGCTTAATTTTCAAAAATTAAAAACTAAAAAGTTAAACGGGACTTTGGTAAAAAGGAACTAGCCAGAAATGATCTAGAAGCTACAGAATATAGCAGCATTGTAAATGGCAGCATGGACTAATGGTTTTTCCAAATTGTAAACTCTGCATGAACATGGATGCTCTCTCTGAATGGATGCTCAATAGATTTTCTAAGTTGTCAAATTTGGCAACAGTTCTAGAGAAGTTGTATCCCTTGTTAAAGAGAAAGACATTAGAGATTTCATAATATTGATGTGATAGACTGTTTAGATCATCAATCATCATCCTCTAGTAAAAAGGGCGTGTCAAGTTTTATACCAGGATGAAAAATATTGCTGGCCAACCTGGAGAATATGAAGGCATAAAGACAGAAGGTAAAGAGAACTTTCTCCTTTTCTTTGATTTACGAATGATCATACATTTGTGGAAGCTCAGACAGATCTATGATTTATATAGGACATCCATTGTGATCACAGAAACATGATCAGATCAGATCAGATCAAGCAAGGAATCCTAATCTTTCCCCATTCTTCTTGGCTAACCTAATCAATCCCTGCCTTTGCTTTGCATCAGCTCCTATAGATTTGCAGAACTCGGTAATTATCTGTCCAAAAGGAAAAACTTCAACACAACTTTCTCACTAAACCTACAAAGGAGAATTCAAGTGAAGGAGGCTAACTAATTACCTGCGAGTGAAGGGCAATGGCCTTGCCTCTCAACTGATTGAAACGTTTCTTTCCAATAATATTTCGAGCAAGAACAACAACAGGTGCAAATAGACCTTTCCCTTCATTAATATTCTTCATCATTGGCCTGAATCTTACAGGCTTTGCAACTCGAACCACTTCCGGAACAGACTTGATCAGCACAATGCTGTTGTCACCGCAAATTGAAGTTCCCCAGCCTCCATGGAAGGAGGAGGAAAGAGGTTTATGAAGTCCAGTTGCAGCAATTGAAGTTGCCATGAAAAGGGTGGAAGATCAGAGAGCAGTTCTTGTACGTATGTTTACTGATGGCTGAAGGGTTTTTAGCAGCATGCTGGAACTTGAAATGGAAGCATTGATGATGGGTTATGTAAGCTCTGTGAAAATGGATATTTTTGTGGAATTGTGTGAGACAGGATGGAGTTGGGAGAGAGAGAGTTGAGAAGTCATTTTTTGAACCACACAAATTGGTGGCTTGGATTTTGGTTTAGATGTACATATGGTCCCTATTGGTTTTGAAAATTATCAGAATCCAGACTGCGATTGGCCCTTTTTCCCGATTGCTTCCATCTGTCTACTTTTTATCAACCCATTTCATTACAGGCGGCATCTTCCTAGCCGCTTAATAAAGGTTATTTCCGAGGTTTAATTTAGATAAATATTGATAGAACCATCTAGATACATTTTAAAATCTTTATGTAATAGTTTTGAAACAATTACAAAAAAGTACATTACATCCTCTAATGTTCACCATTTGTTGGAATGGATATAGTTAGATGGCTGGAATGAAATGGGTAGCTTGCTTGTGTGTTTGATGACTAGAATGAAATGTTGGGTTTTTAGATTGGATAATGTGAAATCCAATGTTACGGACCCATGTACAGCTTATAGAAGAGAATTTTCATTTTTCTTCTTTCATTGACTTGATCGTTGAGTGATGGAAAATGCCATCATTCAAATTTTCGTTTGAGGGAGAACATTCTTCTTATATCGAGCAAATGTTTTTCTTTGATAAAGTAAGAAATGTTAACCTTTTACTGTTTTGTTAAGTTGCTTATTCAAAGTATCGCTTGCTTTCTTGAATTGATCTGGTGAAGCAATAAATTTTTGGAAAGACTTTAAGAATTCAACAAGTAACTAAATAAAAATTACAGCCAATTTTTTATTAATAGCAATCTTAAACGTAAGTTCTCCATGTTTTGACAATGGCAACAATTAAGTGAAACTCTTCTTTTTTGTTTTAATAGATACTAAGCTCTAAGCCTCCTCGCAAGTAGAAATAAAAGTACAAATCTTGTGGTCATGGCAAAAGTAACTCCTCTTCCATGATCTAAACTTCTTGTATCTAACAACATACCTTATTTCCAAAGTTATTCTATTGATGTCACAGAGATTTAAACATTTAATCTTGTTGCACTATTCTAAATTCAATCACTGCATTTTAATCTGGTGTATTGAATCGAAGAAGAAAACTTTGGGAACTTCAGCCATCTTCGACGAAACCGTGCGAATCCAGGGATTCGAATTCGAAACCGGATTCTCTTGATCTTCCTACTCAAACTACGACATTTCTGTTTGATGCGATTAGTTCTAGCTACCAATTTCTTCATATACATAATGCCTGCATCAGAATTGAGCTATGAGATAAATAGTTAGTTTAATCATGACTCAACTAACTTAGGTCATCCTTCTGTTTAATTCCATATGCTGCAAAGCTTATTTGACTTAACTACAGATGTTGTAATCCTTTCGAAACTCAGGGCGGTGGGGATGGATGGCATTTAATCAAAAAGGGAAAGACCAACGGGAAAATGAGAAGACAATGGTATTCACATTTCTATTACCTCGACCCTTGTTGAGTACAGCATCATCTGAAGTTTTCTGATGTAGGATCTAGACATTTGGGAAAAGAAACTTAATCATATAACATAGAGACATAGTAGTGAGAACGTAGTGAGAAATATCATTAATCTTTTTTCTAGAGAAACCCCTTCTTCCAAATATCGCTGATATTCGGATACTTGAACTTACCTCAACAAGCCCTTCTAACCGCTTTCTCATCCTTCTCTGGATAAAACCTCTGGTTGTCTATGTGGAACCAAAGATGATAATAAACAGTGCCTTATTGTTATTCCCAGAAGAACAAGGGATGAAAAGATTGTCATAGAAGACAGGTTTTGGATAAAGAGGACAAACACGATACCTTTACATGGTACTTAACATATGCATTAAAGTTCAGCAAACTCCACACAGTCTTGTCAAGTCTTTTACCTTCCACGTGGTGCAGAGAGATATCTGTTCACACATTATGTCAACAGAGAGTCTGAAAGGTTGAAAGAGTGTCTAGCATAGTCATACGAATCTATCAAGTTGAACTAAGTGACAAATATAGCCTCCGTTGTTAGTGCAAGAGATCTTTTACTTTAAAACAACTGATATCGGATTTTTTACTTGTATGTAACACACACATATGCATTTATGGAAATATATATACCAAAGGTGACAAATCCTCCATTGGTGCTCAATTCTTCTAAAGGTTCGCCTCTCAGTTCTGGAGGGGGTATCGGTGACCAACAGCAGGGAGGTGCTTTTGACCATTTTTCAGAGCTTCCCACATCCATAAGTTCCTATTTTGACAACAGGAGTTGTATTATCCAAAATAAAATCATATAGTCATCAAAGTAATAAGAACACATCCCAGCATTGCTATTTCAGCTACATACCCGAAAGAAAGCTGTTGCAATGATCACATCTGTATCCTCCTTGAAACGAATTGGGTAGATTACGAGGATCTTTTGGGGCTGAATGCAAGAAATTTGTCTACTAAGAGATATGAAAGTGTACAAGATGAATCGAGAGTGGAACTTAAATGTAAGATATTTTGCTCAAATTTTGAAATAACCCCCAATCAAATTTCTCGTTTTCTCTGTCAGCTAGTATTCACCTGTTTGCACAGGAAGGGGTTTATAAAGAACAGGCACACTGATTTGAGTCAAAATACTCCTCCGTTAAGATGTCCTCGACTTTAGAGTTTCTGATTTAATGAAACAAAATAAATTCTCTGACTTGCCTGTTTGATGACAAAGAATGGTTCCCTTGGATGATATACAAGTTTGATGGGTCTGGAAGTTCCTTGAAAATGAGCTGGTGAATTAACAACATTTCTCAACACTTCTTTCAGCTGAGAACTTATGATCACTGCTTGGACAGCAGCAATGTCTGTAATGATCTTTTCTGACTCTGCAAAAAGTAGATCCACATCAAACAATCAATCTTACGGGAAGGCCCACAGTCCAATCTGATATTATAGTTTTCGGGATTCTCGGCATAACAGGACAAGTATGAGCCTAAACTCAATCTTCTAGAGATCGTTGAGCAGTAAAAATTGTCTTTTCTTTCTGAAACTATGTAGCATTGGCTCTAATTTTTTTCATCAACTAGTTTTCTATTTAATGAAGCTGTTCAAGTTTGAAATTACCTTCCCCATGCAAAATTTTTGCAGAGTCGATTCTTAGAGTAAGTTGGTATCCTTCTTTGGCAGGTTCAATGATCTCAACAGCATGAGAGCAAATTTGTTTTACCATCTCGACAGTGTACGGCGAGAGCCCATCAGATAAAAGAACCGCTTGCGACAACAATGGAGTGGCAATTGACAAGAAAATCTGCTGTGGATTCGATACAGAAGACTGCCAAACAATCAGCACGCCATTAGGACATGATTTCAAGTGTTTAACATGCATAATCCCAGATGAACGAGAATGACTGTACCTGGATATGGTACTGAACAGAACCAAATTCATGCAAGTGATGCTCCATTTCAGTAGGCTTTTCCAAACTGTAATCATATCCAACAAAAAAAAATAATGATAATCAAAAGAGCTATTTTCCAGCACAACATATGCATTTAATGCCTAAATGCTAAAACCTTCTCCAAGTTTCAACCAAACTCAAAATCTCTCTCTCAAAGAATTTATGGATTTCAAGGTGCTCATCTTTTTACCTAAAATGTATAACACATGAAATTGTTTCTCACCTGTACAGTTTAAGGAGGATCTCCTTCAAAGCTGGTGAAGCTCTCTGAAAGCATGCCATCCTCACAAGAACAAACAGCCCTCTGTACTTCCTTTTTTTTCATACTAAATGAGAAGAAAGGACTCGAATACATATGTAATGTAAGATTCTTCCCCTCCTTTTTGCTTGAGATTATGACATTATGAGTAAATTCTAAGCTCCACGTCCACTCAAAGTTTGGTAACACTGGAAGCAACCTACCCATCAGACCATTACCATCTCTCTCTCTCTCTCTAAATTTTTCAGTGACTTATCTATAAAGCAATTTTAGGAATTACCCATTTGATGTTCTCCACTTCCGGATAAACCCTTTGTTTGGTGGCGCTGATTGAAGTTGATTTGCCGCTAATCTGGGAGCTCCATTTCAACTTTTGTGTGGGTTTTGCTTCAATCTCATGCCACCTTTTTTATAGGCGTTTGGAAATTCCATCAGAACAACAATCTTTTTAAGTTTCCTACTCGATGTGAGCCTAAATAAAAGGAGGATGCAATAATTGAATTCTTCCATTAGAAATGGGTCGGCGTCGGTGCTTTACCCTCCTTTTT
Organism: Benincasa hispida; assembly: GCF_027475165.1. Classification (NCBI taxonomy): domain Eukaryota; kingdom Viridiplantae; phylum Streptophyta; class Magnoliopsida; order Cucurbitales; family Cucurbitaceae; genus Benincasa; species Benincasa hispida. Next base: position 14,197,766 of record NC_143478.1, read on the forward strand.
GACTTGGCGCTTCTTCTGGCTGGGAGGGATTTGTAGCAAATCCCACTTCAAGCTTAGGTTTATGCAGAAGGCACTTTCTTGCGAAGGTGAAGGAAGGTTCTACAATCTGATTCTTCATTATTATTATTTTTTTTCTTCTGAAAAATGGTCAAAACCACCCCTTAAAAGCCATAAACTATGGCTCAACTTTAAGCTGCATTGCATTCACATTTTTAAACTCTTAATTTCGTCGATTATCAATGTATTTTTAAAATTAAAATATTGATATAGACATATCGACGTAGATATTTTAATTATTGATTTCAAATGCTTCTCATTAGTGATATTGAACCTGTCAATTTACATCATATCAATTTATTAATTCTTTAATTTGCATCAAAACTTGATCTCAACTTTATCTTTAATTCTAAATATTTTTAATTATTATTTAATTAGAAAGTTTAAATTTTACTTTTACATTCTACCTCAATTCATTGTCATATTTGGAGGCATGTAAGTGTTTTTAGCCTAATTTTTTTTATTATTATTATTTTGTAAAAAATGTTAAGTTAGTATATTAATATTTGATTCCACGATCTTAAAATAAAATTTGATTTAATTAAAAGTGAGTCATCAAACAACAAAAAGTGACTGATTTGAAAGAAGAAACTTAAATAGCGGTAAAAATATATATATAGAGAGAGAGAGAGAGGGGGGAAATTATGGAAAAAAACAATGAAATTTGAGACAAAGAAAGATAAAGAGCTAGAGAAAACTTCCAAAGAAGAAAAAAATGTTAGAGAGGGAGGGTCAGTTTTTAATTAGAGTGGAACAAAAATTAAAGAGAAAATTTTAATTCAGTTAGAAAAATGTAAAGACAGAAATATGAGAGATAAAAAAATGGTTTTCAAAGGGGCATAATCTTTTTGGGTTATTTAAATTTACTTATAATTTCAAAAATATATATTTTTTTAAAAAAAGATAAATTATAAATTGAATTTTTTAAGAAATAGTTTTCGCTCGATTTCTCACACGCACGCCTGCCCGTCTGGATCCGACTAGCGCCTGCCTGCTCCACTTCGCGCGACTCACGCACTCATCCGCCTGCTCGCGCTCCACGCTCCACGACCCACTTCGAAGCTGCCTCGCGTGCGTCATTCCCCGCGACCCGCACACCCATGTGCCGACCCGCGCGCCCACGCCTCCGTTGACCATCTGGACGGTTCGTTTAACCTGGTTGAGCTTGTCTGACCTGTTCAACTTGGTTTTTGGTATTTTTGGGCCGATTCGAGTGGTTTTTGAGCGATTCCAGATGGTTCAAATTGTTTGAAGCCGGTTCCGGGAAGCTGGTTGCTGATTTATGTAATAAATTAGTTATTTGTTTGTTTTTAATGCCAAAATTGGTCCACTGTAGTGTTGCTTACCTATTATGCATGTGATGTATAATGTTGTTTGATTATGTGTGCATATATTATGCCATATAGTTTTAAAGCTCCACCATAGGAAAAGCATGTGACATGCATTTGTTATATGTTATAAGTGTTATAAAATATATACTATGCATGCTTAGTTTTAATATAAGTATTAAATTAAAGCATGTTTGATTGAAGGAAGCATGTTATAGATGAATGCTCTAGAATTATAATTGTTATAATTTATTTTATAATTGTTATAAAATAACCTAGACTTCTAAAATCTCTAACAAAGATAAGATGCATGCTCATTTAGGGTTAACCATCGAGCAATCCTAATTTTCATAGAAAATAGTTCGATATCTTGTAAAACCGAAGTTACAAGAAAACTCACCCAGCAAGATCTTGGTAAAAAGTCAGATAAGATGACTAAGGTTGAAGGTTTTTAAGTTGACGGTTCACGGAACGCCTATAACACTGTGCAAAAGCAAAGGTGTCTTACGACTTGAACCTTTACATAGTGTAGATGATTTAGAATATACTAGAGTAACCCTTGGTTTTGAACTCTATCTCTAATAGAATCTCACACAATGTGTCATTAGGGTATAGTACGAAAGCCCATGCTTTTAAGGCCTAGCACGTGAATCCCGATTTAGTGAATGCTCTAGAGAGTTTGCCTAAAAACTCCATAGGAAGCGGCCCTCACTTCCACATTCACACAGGTGAATCTATCAAGGGTACTCCTGTAGCTGGGTACCCCACTTGTCATCAAGTATAGATTTCATTAAGAACTGAGTTCAACATTTCTTACGCTTCAGGATATCATGCTCAGACTTTAAGTCATAGGAATGAAACTCTATGTTTAGTTTAGCATGATTCACTATATATATCACTTGTGATCAGTTATTACCTGTTGAACCTGTTTCTTGGGATCTCCAGTCTACAGGTTGGGTTTTTCTCACTGTGATTCATTTTTCGATAGGCATGAGTCCCATCCTTTCTGAGGTTCTGAAAACCTTTTCTCTGGCCAGTCCTTTCGTCAAAGAATCTGCCAAATTTTCACCAGTCCATATGTGATCCACTCTAACTGCACCAGTAGTGAGAAACTCTCTAATGGTACTGTGCTTATGACGTATTTGACGTCTCTTACCGTTGTAGTAACGATTCTGAACTTTTGCGATTGCTGCAGTACTATCGCAATGGATCAATATGGCTGGTACCGGCTTTTCCCATAAGGGAATCTCTGATAGCATACTTCTAAGCCAACCTGCTTCTTCACTAGTTATGCTAGTGCTATCATTTCTGACTCCATCGTAGATTGGGCTAAAATAGTCTGTTTCTTGGACTTCCAAGAGACAGCTCCGCCAGCTATATTAAAGATATAGCCACTTGTAGCCTTTGAATAATCCGAAAGAGAGTTCCAATCAGCATCGCTGAACCTTTCCAGGACAGCAGGAAACTTTTGATAATGTAATCCTAGGTTTTGGGTTTTCTTTAAGTATCTCATGACCCTTTCTATAGCATTCTAATGCTCTTTTCTAAGTCTACTTGTAAACCTGCAAAGTAGTCCTACAACATAAGCTATGTCAGGCCTAGTGCAATCGGCAATGTATCTAAGACTGCCTATGATGCTCACATACTCAGATTGATTAACACTGTCACCAGTGTTCTTGAACAACTTGACACTAGGGTCATAAGGAGTATAGGCTAGTTTACACTCAAAGTAATTATATTTCTTTAGAATTTTTTCTATATAGTGAGAATGATCTAAAGAAATTCCCTTTTCAGTCCTATTTACTTTTATGCCTAAGATTACACTAGCCTCTCCTAAGTCTTTCATGTTAAAGTTCGCACTCAATATTGATTTTACCTCATTTATGACGTGCAAGTTCGACTCAAAGATCAATAAATCATCTACATATAGACAAAAGATAGTGCAGAGGTTATTATCAAAATTATGGTAGATGCATTTGTCACTTTCATTGACCTTGAAACCTTTAGATAGGATAAGATTGTCAAAATTTTCATGCCATTGCTTAGGAGCTTGTTTTAGTCCATAGAGAGATTTGTCTAATTTACACACCTTATTTTCTTGACCATGGACAACAAAACCCTCAGGTTGTTCCACGTAAATCTCTTCTTCAAGTTCACCGTTTAGGAAAGCGATTTTTACATCCATCTGATGTATTACGAGGTTATATAAGGCAGCAAGAGAGAACAGAACACAGATAGAGGTAATTCTAGTGACAGGGGAGAAGGTCTCAAAGAGATCTACGTTTTCTCTCTGTCTAAAGCCCTTCGCTACTAACCTGACTTTAAATTTGTCGCCAGTCCCATCAGGTCTAAGTTTTCTCTTTAAGATCCATTTGCACCCGATTGCCTTATATCCTAGGGGTAGATCTACTAAGTGCCAAGTCTTATTTGATTCAAGTGAGTCCATCTCATCATTTATGGCTTCTTGCCATAGGTTGGCATCTACTGAGGACAGGGCAGCTCTTAGATCTTTAGGGTCTTCTTTTACATTGTAGGTCAGGAAGTCATTTCTGAAATCTTTGGCGGTTTTAGCTCTTTTGCTTCTTCTAGGTTCTGGGTCAGTTTCCTCTCTAGGGCTAGGATTTCTAACTAGGGTTATACCATTTGAACCAGAGCCCCACTATTCCTTAATTTAAAAAGAAACCTATCTTTAAAGAAGTTGACATCATTTGACTCAATCATCACTTGGTTCACTAGATCATAGAACTTGTAGGCTTTACTATTTAAGGCATAACCTATAAAGACACACTCGTAAGTTCTACTAGCCAACTTTCTCCTTTTTGGGTTAGGAATCCTTAGAAAGGCTAGACAACCCCATGTTCTAAAGTAGGACAAGTTTGGTTTCTTATTCTTGAGAATTTCGTAAGATGAAGTTTTATTTTTAGATTTTCGGGATTCTATTTAGGACATAACACACGGTAAGAATGATTTCACTCCACCAATAATACGCGACTCCTGAACTAAGTAAAATAGCAGCTACTAGCTCAACTAAAGTTCTATTTTTTCTTTCGGCTTTTCCATTCATTTCAGGAGAATAAGGTGCGGTCTTTTCGTGTATTATTCTATGTGAGTTAAAGAATTTATTAAAACTGTCAGAGTCGTATTCAGTTCCCCTATCACTACGAAGTCTTTTAACTTTTCTATTAAACTGATTCTCTATTTCAGAAACAAAAAGTTTGAAGGCATCAAAAGCATCACTTTTGTTTTTCAACAGGTATACAAAAGTAAAATCAGAGCAGTCGTCAATAAAAGTAATGAAATATCTTTTACTCTTCCTAGTCAATATGCCATCAAATTCACAGACATCAAAATGAATTATATCTAGAGGTTCAGAATTCCTAAGTACAGATTTATGCGGAGTTTTAGTAATTTTAGCCTGACTACAATATTCACATTTATCAAAATCATTCGTGGATAACTTAGGTATCATTTCTAGCGTAATCATGTTATTAATTAAATTCTTATTCACATGATAGAGTCTAGCGTGCCAAATATTCATAGAACACAGCATATACACAGAAGATTTCATTTTATTAAGGTCTAAATTTAATTTGAACATTCCCTCAGTTACATACCTTTTCCCTACAAATACATTATTTTTGGTAAGGGTATATAGGTATGCCCCTATAGTTTGAGTAAACCCGGTTTTGTTGAGAAGATAGCCTGAAACCAAATTCTTTTGTATCTCTAGAGTGTGCAGAACATCCTTCAACGTGAGGGTATTCCCAGAGGTAAATTTCAGTCCCACCTTGCCGGTTCCAACAACTTTTTTGGAGTGGTGATCTCCCAACAGAATATTCTTATCCTTAGTTTCAGTATAAGTTTTAAACAAACTAAGGTCGTGACAGACATGGCACGTCGCGCCAGTGTCTATCCACCACTCTTCACAACCACCGATCAAATTTACTTTTGTGATCATGACGACTAACGGTTCTTCTGTCAGGTTCGTCTGACTAGCAGGACGATGGCTGTTCCTACGATTCCTAGCCATATGGCCAGGTTTATTACAATTAAAGCGGAGGAACTGTACTGTTTCTTCTAAAGGGGACTTCTGTTTTTTTCTGTTGGTTCTGGTTGCTGGAGCCACGGTTTTGACCTTTCTTTTTTGTCCCCTTAGGTTTTTGGTTAGGTTTTACCACGACAGAGGCGGGTTTCCTAGATACTATGTTCACCTCTACCCTCTGGTCCTACTTCCGGACTTCTTCTTCAATCCTTAACCGGGTTATAAGACTCTCCAAGGAGAACTCCTTGGTCTTATTCCTCAAAGTGTTCTTAAAGTTCTTCCACAAGGAGGGCAGTTTATCAATAATAACAACTTGGAATTGTTTGTCTAGAGGCATACCTTCAGTAATTATCTCGTGGGCTATCTTCTGGAGTTCTTTGGACTGGGCCTCCATGGATTTGTCATCCATCATCTGGAACTTGAGATAACGGCTAACAACATATTTCTTCGACCCGACCTCTTTGGTGTCATACTTCTTTTGCAGGGCATCCTAGACCTTCTTCGCTGTCTTCATTGTACTGTAGTCATCATACAGATCATCAGTCAAACTATTTAAAATGAAATTCTTACATAGAAAATCTTTCTCCTCCCAGTCAGCAGCTTCTTTTATCTGTTGTTCAGTTGGTTCTTCTAAAGAGATGATCGACTTAGCGCTAGTACAAGCTTCGACAACTTTCTTGATGGTGAGGAAGAACAACTTTTGCTTCCACCGCTTGAAGTTCGCTCCTTCGAACTGGATTGGATGGTTGAGGTCAGATATCTCATTGTTACTATTGAGGGCCATTGATGATGTGGAAACATCTTAAAATTGTTGGAAACGATAGGACCCTCGGAATGAAGAACTGTAAACTGTCAAGGCACGACGGTCAGGGGAAGAGTAAAACCTGTAAAACAGAAACTTGTTATAGGCTGAGTCGTAGAGCTCGCTCTCTTTAAGACGTTTCGTGGCTCTGTCCAAGTGTGCAAGCAGGTTTAAAAATTGCCACGTTGCCCCAGGATAAAATCGCCAAATGAAAACTGATCGGATATGCACTGTTACCGACTGAAACGTACACCCTTTTTAAACTCACTGCTCGGAAAGCTAAGATGGAGGAGGAGAGAAAATTGAAGTGGGAATTTAGAAAATGAATTCTATGTATCACGAACTGCTGAAGGCCTCACCTTTTATAGGCCTTCAGCGTTGAAACAGACTGTTTTAAAAATAATCAACAGATCGTTTTAAAAATAATCAATGGACCATTTTAAATATAATCAACGGACCGTTTTAAAATAAATTAATAGATCGTTTTAAAATTAATCAATGAACCATTTTAAAAATAATCAATGGACTGTTTTAAATATAGTCAATGGACCGTTTTAAATATAAATTTGCACCTAATATTTTCAAATAGCGAGACAAAAGAAAATGCACATATAAATATATATAATTTTCCAAACACAATAAGTAAATTCATGTCTAATCAATTAGGCATTTGAGTAAAGATAAGATAATTAAAGTATATATGTGAAATGTCTCTATTGCTAAGATAATTAGGTCAAATTCAGAAGAATGACGAAGTTTATTGAGAAGTAACAAGGATAAAATACAGATAGAGAGATTGGGTAAGATTCATACATTTAAAGGCTTAGCCACCTAACAGTAAAATAGGTGTTTGGGAGCAGTGAATCAATGTTCTCGTCTAATCCATAGAGTCGGTGTTTAGGAGCAGTGAAATCATATGTGTCGGGTGAAGATATCGGCGTTCACGTGGATTTCCTGACATTTGCGTGGAGTGGCCGGCATTCATGTGGAGAAGTGTCAGCGTTTCGCATGAAGTGGTCGGTGTTCGCGTGGAGAAGTGTTGACGTTCGTATGGACTGTGGAGATTGTTGGGATTGATGTCCTAAATCTTGTAGGGTTCCATAGTTTGTAATTGTAATGTACAAAAATTTTATTTATGAAATAAAATATGTGATATTTTATCTCAAAATTAGTTGCATTAACCACGAACCAATAAACTAACATCCAATGTTATCTTGTAGCTTAAATATGTATGTAAAGACATGGGCGGATCATGTTTAAGTGATAATCTAAATGGTCTGTAGTAGATGAATAAGATTAGATACCTTATCTTTGTGACACTACGAGTATGGCCCGCTTTGTAACTGTTACAAATTGTTGTAAAGTGCTACAGATGATCTAATTCTGATCATTCATGTGGAGACATGTAAGCAGAGATATTCTATACAAAGGATTTTGTATAAAACTAAACCACGAAATATTTAGTCTCATTATATAACACCGTTCATAATAAATACTTACATTTCACCAGGATGACCATAGGTAACATGACTTGAATCTTGAGTGAGTTGTAAACTTCTGCCTATGAAGACGGTTCTTTAATTTGTATGAGTGAGAGTGGCCAGATCGCCGACTTAACAAACCTACCATTTTGGAGATTTGTCTGATTGGGGAGCTGGGGACATAACTACACAAAAAGGAATTCACTCCTTATATAACTACACAAAAAGGAATTCAGTCCTTCCCCAATATCGGGGCAAATAGATAAATTGCTCCCTTAAGGGCTAATTCTGGGGCTTGAACAATATGACGCCACACCCTCTCCTGGGCCGAGAAGAGTTTTATCATAGTTAGACTATGATTTATTGTTTATTAGAAGAATCGGTGGTACTTAAGAAGTTAGATGTAACTAAAGGGGCAAAACGGTAATTTTGACCAATCTGTACTTATGAGCAATTTGTGAAGGGTCATCATACCGTTGATTGGTTATATTCAGTGGATATAAAAATATATCTATAGGGTGAAAAAGGCAGTTGTTAGTCTCTAGTGAAGTGCTCGACAGTTAATGAATGGTAAATAATTTAATTAAATAGTTTAATTAATTATTCGCGTACCATTGGAGCTTCAAGCTACAAGTCCATGAAGTCCCCTCGATAGCTCAACAGGATTTAATGAGAATCAGTTTTTGGATTAATTTGAATTGTTCAAATTAATTGAAAAAACTAATTATATATGATATAATTAATTAATTTTAATTTTATATAATACAATTACTATAATGTATTTGATACATTATAATATTAAGTATTTATGAGAGGAAATAAATGTTTGAATATGATTCAAATATTAATTATATGAATTGGATTCATATAGTTGAATAATATAAATGTGATTTACATTAAAAGCCATTAATGAGAGAAATGAAACTATAGGTTATATTGTATTTGATACAATATTAAACTATAGGCTATAACATATAGTTTAATATATATAATATGATAAAATAGTTATCATATATATATATATATATATTAAAGTTTGTTATTAAAATTAAAATGAATTTTAGTATTTTATTTTAATTTTAATAATTATAGTTTTAGGGACCTTTTTCTCTCACAATATGTAGGAGTGGTTGGGTGCTTCTTCTATCTTCTTCTTCCTGAAACAAAGAGAATATAGTTATGTGATTAGAGATCCCAGAGAAGTTTTTTTCCCTCCTTCCTTTCAATTTTTCCTCCTCCCTCTTAATCCAAAATCACCAGAGCCCACAACTTTTGGATTTTCACCTAGAGATACCAAGGTCTCCTTCGTGGAAGTGCCCTATTTTAGAGTGTTCGTGATTTTTACAGAAAGGAAGACTTTACATGAAGATTTGAGTTCTTCAAAGGTAAGGGTTTCTGAAATCCTAATTTGTTTTTCTCTATAAATGCATAATCTATCTTTCTATTTTCTGTAAAATTAAAAATGAGATTTGGGTAGATCCGCTTCCGCTCAAGGATCCCCTCACTAGGGTTCCTTCAGAGACGGCTTTAGCGCCATTCGTGTGGAGGGAACGTCCAAGGGCTTCAACGTTCTTGTGGAGACTATGGAGACAACTTTAATGCCATTCACTCTAAGGGAACATTGTTCTTGAGGGCTTCATCGTTTGCTGGAATGTGGAAGGCTTCTTGAGAGGCAAAACAAAAACGTAAAGTAAAATTAAAGGGGGAAAGGGAAAAGTGAAAGTGAAGAAATAAGATAAAAGGAAAATGTAAAATTTATGGGGGGAAGTGGGAGGGAAATAATTTGGCCCTATATTTAGCAACATTTTAATATGGATAAAAGTATTTAGTATTTAGTGGCGTTAATTGATGTGTTGCAAATTCTTTTAGTGACGCGGATTAAAAATGCATCGCTGATAATGATATTTTGTGACACATCTTTAATGCGTTATTATAAGTCGCCTTTTACCAACAAAAATTTCTTGTGCCACTAAAAAATTGTCGTTAAAAATATATTTTCTTGTAGTGTATTTACTAGGCAAGATTTTGAATTACCTAACATATCCATTTCTAACCAATCCAAAAGGTTATGAAGTTTTACCATGTATGTGGAATAATCTACTTTATTACTTATCTATAAAATATTGTTTAATTTTTGGGATGGTTTATTTTTTGAGAATCGAGATTGTCACACCCCTCATGAGTTTACATTTTTCACCCAAAAAGGATTTGTGAAGACAACAAATATCACCCTTTTGTGATACTTACTGCCTACTTTGACCTGTGTTGCTTATTACTTGTAAATCTAGACGATGTCCTAAGAACAAATAGTTCCCTTTATTACAACTAAAATTTAATAGTTTTTACAACTAATACTTGCAACTCTCAATTCCTATACCTACCGACTCTACATATTTCTTAAATAAATTAAGACAAAGAATTATTCCTGTAGTGTGACAAACCTTGGCTTCCAGTGATACTCTGAAACTCTTCCTCTTCCCCCTATTTGGGTGGGGAAATAAAACATTTAGAAAATGTGAGCTGGGAGCCCAAAGTTATCTTTCATACGAATATAGGTTTTGATTTGAAAATTCTTTTGGAAAACCTTTATAAATCATTGCAATGTAATCAAAACCAGAATATCACAATATTCAATCAAATTCCAAAACACGAGCATCGACCAATAAAACATATCAAATATTCTAGTGGCATGATTTTATATATTTCCACAACCAAATCTAGAGTTATAAATCATACTAAGACCCGAAAACTAGTTTCTAGTAACCAATCCAAACCAAATCTAAGTTTATGAGGTAATAATACTTATACCCAATGCAATCCGTCTAATGTGTACATGTCGACAATAATCTATTAGACGTGCTTGAGATACGTTAACATTTCTAGGGTACAATTCCAATTTCCAGAGGTTGAAATCCCATTCCATCAACCACATTTTAGAATACGAGTTTTCAATCAAATTTAGACAACAACTCCAATATAAAATATGCTTTTGATGAAAACCATGGATACAGTATTGGGAATGTAAATTAACAGAAAACTAGTGATTCCTAATTAAATTCCAAGAAACCACATTGAAAGATCATGCCAAGTTTTCCAAATCATACATATAAATAATATCATATATGTATATTTATTTTAACCAAAATATTGAAAATAAAACCACACACAACTATTGGCAAAGATTCCTCTTTTCCCCAAGCTCTCCTAGTCCCCCTTAATGTCCTTGGTTCCTCCAACTTCTAACCTGCCCTAATTTATTCCAAAATTAGCTTAAAATCCAAATTTATTTAATTTAGGGTCTAAATATCCTTAAAATATTTCCTTGACCCTAGACTTTTCTTACCAAAACCAAAATAGGGCAACCTAGGTGGTTTGGCACTCAAATGGACGTGGAGGACATGTTGGGCGCGCGATTGGACAGACTGGCATTTAGGACACGTGGGCTGGGCAGACAGACACACAGGTGGGCATGGGTGGCTCTGTTGATGCGCACAGACACAAGCTGTCTTTGGGCTGGGGCAATCTGGCCTTGCAGATAGGCGGTAGGCGTGCGATGTAGGTGTTAATGTTGGGCGATGGACGCTTGCGCGGGCACGACTGTGTCTCCAGCTGATCGTGTGATGGGGTGAGGCACGCATGCGAGGCGCCCTCAAAATGTTAGGAAAAAGGTGAGACGTGTAGAGAGGTGATGACCTAGCAATGGCGTGCGTAAGGGCCTGCTGAGGGCGCATGGGCTGGGCTAGGCAACAGATTGCCTTCTCTATCAAATTTTGAATTTTTCCCTACCTTATTATTCTTCAAACCTTATGGTAGTCCAAAACCTCTATTTACACTTAATTTATAAGAGTTTGGCTCAAGAAAAATGGAAATGACACAAGTGGATTGGAAAAACTACTTGTCCAAAGTCCCCTATTTATAGAGGTCCCAAATCCTCCTCTTTGTGATGCATGCATGCCTAGGTATCTTCAACATGCAAATTCCGACATAACACTCCTTTTTAGGTATCTTTACATGCTTCTTGCATGGTTTAAGTGGTCATCTTCTACTAGAACTTAGTCAAGACTCCTTTTAAGCTTGTCACCTACTTATTTTTTTGTTTCTATTTGATTTTGGTCTCCGAGAAATCTCAATTTTCCATGCCTAACATCACTTGTTAATTTATTTCCACGCCTAGTACTTCTTGTTGGACTTATCCTCAATGCCTAGCATTTCTTAAGTTCAACACCTTCTTCATCCTACGTATCTAATGTAGCTCCCCACCCCACTTATTATTTGTATTTGATTACCACCTTAAGTAGGCCTCCAAACCTAGCTCTCATAGGCGTCTAAGCTTCAAGTTATGCTTAAGCCAATTTTTTAGGGTCATACGTCCAAGATGACTTTCATTCTTCTTCTTCATCTTAACATGTATCCAAATGGTATCTGAATGGCCCAAGAGTTCAACTAGGTGTTCAAAATGCCATTTCTTAAGTGACCAACTGCATTTTCTTCCTTGGTTGATGGGTTGAACTTGCTTATGCTACCATTCAAAGCAAGCCATTCTTCCTCCTACTTATACCTAAAAAGTTCTTAACTTTTCAATTCTTCATACTAACACTTAGTCAAATTCCTCAACTCTTTACTACGCTGTAAGTTCAACTTTTCCTATGTTCATTCACAAGATTTCAACACTCAAAAGACCTTTTCTAGTTTCACTTTCTTTTCATAGCATAGTTTTCAATATTTGGCCAAATTCTTGGTTTCCAATTCCATTATGAACTTTACTTATGAAGATAAGTTGAATTCTAAGCTTAGTTGAGGGCTTACAAAAATAGTAAAAAAATTCATGGCCTTGTAAATGCTTGTAAGTAAAGATGTCTGATATTTTTAGACAATCATATATATTATGTAGAAAAACTTATAAGGACGTCTATAAATATTTAAATAACGATATATTTTTTTTTGCACGAGTTCTCTATGGAAATATCTAAAATCATGTATTATTCCAACAATACTTTACTATCTTTTGATAATCTATATAACATTTTTGTATCTTTAGTAATTTTTTTTTTCAATTTTAGTCATTGTACCTTTAATAAATCTTAAATTTAGTCATTCAAATATAATCTTATTAAAAAAAATAAATTCCATGCAAGAAAATATATTAAATGTGTTTACAATTATCTATACTATCTAAAAGGGGCTACGAGAGAGAAACATTCATTTTCCCCTTGCTTTTTTAGTGATTGGTTATGGGGTTATATAACATAATTTTGCATTAAAAACAAATAATTGATTATTCATGTATAAATTAGATTTGAAAATTTTGTCATTGTACATGTGAAAATCAAATTTTTTTTTTTCTGTTATTGTTCACGTGTAGATTTTGGATATTAGATTTTATTGGTTTAAAATTTGATTATCTATAATATTTGAATGTGTTTACAATTATCTATACTATCTAAAAGGGGCTGCGAGGGAGAAACATTCATTTTCCCCCTTTGCTCTTTTTAGTGATTGGGTATGAGTTTATATAACATAATTTTACATTAAAATCATAACAAATAATTGATTATTCACGTATAAATTAGATTTGAAAATTTTGTCATTGTACATGTGAAAATCAAATTTTTTTTTCTGTTATTGTTCACGTGTAGATTTTGAATATTAGATTTTATTGGTTTAAAATTTGATTATCTATAATATTTCATATGAATGGTTTAATAAAACGTAAATAATTAATAGAAAAATAAAAATAATTATACATTCAGGGGTAGATTTTATTTTTTCTATATATGAACACTTTTTCACAACTAATTGCATCTCATCAATTGCTTTCATCCTCAAAATTTTGTCCCTTCAAGTTGGGCAAAGAGAATGGACTATTAAGATTCTCAATGTCTCATTCCAAGAAAAGGAAAAATGGAAAATTTTCAACTTGACAATGAAACCTCCAAATCTTAAAAGATCATTTTATTAGATGAATAGGCAAATGAATTTTTTTATACTTTATTTTTTGCAATGTTCTCAATCTTTTTCTTAATTTTTGTATTCTTCATCGATTTTTTTTAAAGTCAAATGGTGGAGGAATTCAAAAATACCTTTCAATTAAATTGGTTTGAGAAATTTTGTCTTTTGCATAGGCCCGGGCTATATGAAATTGCAACAATAAGGATGTCCATCTCTTCTGGTCAGATGTTGGGTTTTACTTCAGGTTTCTTATATATATATATTTTTTTTTAAAAAAATAGAATTAATCAATTTTTTTTTTTTAAAAAGAACAATATAACTTCAGGTTTTTCTATATTATTTCTGCGATTGTAATCTGCTATTATCCTTTTCCTTTCAAAATCATTCCAGAGAGATTCTTTGTTCAGTGAGAATTTAGATGTCAGTATTTTTCATCTTATGAATTACAATAGTAGTAGATAAACTCTATTTATCAATTGTTTATTTTTATCTATCTTATTTTTAAAAAAAATCAGGACACAAAGATTGAAGCAATAAAGGCAAAACTTACATAATAAAGAATTAAATTATAAAGTAGTGAACAATCTATCTATCTATATCTATATTATCTAAATGAGGTTATTGGGAGAAATTTTTTATTTCCCCTTTTTCCCTTCTAATGGATGATTATAGAGATATTATAGGTAATTTCATCATTAAAATCATAAATAAATTCAATTTTTCCCTACTTTGAGCATATGGTGTAAAAGGAAAAAAATAATAAAAAACATCTTATTTTTTCTTTTTTTTTTTGGCATCACATGTAAAAGGTTCTTTTAAAAATATATTTTTCCTTATTTTTGAGCATCACATGTTTCCCTCTTTTTGGCAACAAGATTGTGTTTTTTTTGGAGTATTATCAATAAACTAAGTCATATGAAATTAAAAAAAAAAAAGTAAATAATGATATTTTATTTTGTGTTTTTTTGAGAATATTATCTTTATTTTTTTAAAATTATTTTTAGATTATTTTTTTTTAAAAAAGCCAGTGGATTAGCAAATTCAAAAGATTTGATTCAAAATTAGATTTACGTTTTTAGTTTCTTTAAATGATCCATCTTCAGATTAACTAACTCAAAATAAGTAATTTATGCTTGATTTTAAAATTATATTCACGTTTTTTCACATTGAAAATACATTTTTTTAAAGAAAAAAAATTATCCACATTAACTAATTCAAAGGATTTGATTCAAATAAATTAATTCAAAAGATTTTGATTCAAAATAAATGATATATCTACATATATGCTAATTAAATATAATTAATGTCTATGATAGAGATGTCCACGGGGCCGGAGAAGCCATTCTCCGTACCCGCTCTTCACATACCCGTTCTCCAATTCATTCTCCATTCTTGGGAAATTCACCACGGGATCGGGAATTCGCGGGGAATTTTTCTCCGTTATTTTTTTTTTGGTAAAAAGTCAATTAATTTAAATCATTAATGTGAGCAAATTTTAATCAAACGATCGCTAAATTGTTTATTATCGTTAGTTTTATATAACAATTTGAATTTAAAGATAAATTACTCAAATTTTTGCCAAAAAAAAAGCTAATTAATTTTTTTTAGTAGAAAGAAATAAATATAAATCAGATTATTCACATAAATAATATAAATTTAAATATTCAATTTAAACATATCTATTATCTTTTCCAAGAACTAATAAAATTTGAAATTTAAATGTAATATTTATATAATAATAATATTAAAATAACCTTAGATAACTAAACTAAATAAATATGTGAAACTAATCGGGACATGGATGGGGAACGAGGTGGGGGCAGAGCTGGGAAATGCATTCCCCATCCCCGTTTAGCTCACGAGAAACTCCCACACTTCCTCCCCATTCTCCGCCTAATTGGGAAATCCCCGCCCCGTTCAGGACGGGCCCTGTCGTGGAGAAATTGGACAGCTCTATGTCTATGTAAACCTACTCCTTTTTCAATCTTCCAACTCCTTTTTCAATCTTCCAATTCTCAATTCTTTCTTTTCTAGTGTTTCAATTCTTGATCATTTTTCAAGGTAAGCAATAGATGTATGCAAGGTCTACAAAGAGAGTGATTTAATACATAAATACACATGGATCATAAATATATATGGATCCTCACACAAAGAAGATGACGGAGAGGAATACCTATGTTCTTCACATTAAGCAATTTATTGGTTATTAGGCTTTTTTTTTTTTTTTCACCTTTTCAATTTCCTAAATGTTAATGAACACCAATGATTGTTCAACTATGGGAGTGGATTGCACTGGTTTATCTCGACTCCGGCAGGAGATTCAGATCATTTTCTTTTCTCAAGCTTTTCATAAAGCTTTTCTTAGTCTCTTTGGTGTAAAAGAAAGATGTTGCTAGTAGGTCCATAACCTTATCTCTTTTAGGTTGGGATCTTTAGACATTTTGTATTTCTTTTTTATTTTTTCTCTCAATTATGTTGTAAATACACATCCATATGTGAATCATATGTTTAAAAAAATGATAATATTTTAGGATTTTACATTTACATTAAAAACCAACAATTTTGTTTGAAATAAACTTTGAAATTAAGAAAATATCCTTCCATAAATTTGTTAATGAAAATGAGATAAGGCTTTGAAAAAAATAAAAACCTCAAAAAAATAATAAAATAATAATTTGGTTTAAATTGAAAATTGAAAATAATAGAAAAGTCAAAAAATTAAAAAAAAAATTCAAATTTTCAATTTAGATTCAGTTTGATCATTATGTTATATATTTATTTATAAATTTTATTTTTAAAATTATATGTTGTAATTTTGGAAAAATGTTATCAATTTTTACTTTAACCATACAATGATTTATATTTGGTTGAAAATCAAATATATTTGAATCAAAATTTTCTTTACAATAAATTAAACTCAACATTCAGTACCTCCCCTCTTTAAAAAAAAAGTTATCTCTAAATTGTTTTGATTGTTTTATTATCTATTTAGTAGAAAGAATCTAAAATTTTATAGTTATTTATTAAAATAATAAATATTCAATAATTTTTTATATTTAAAATTTTATTTATTTGCTTGCTCAAAATTTTCTTTTAATATTTGTATTTCAAATTTAGGTCATGATTTCGAGGTTTGAACAACAATATCTTGAAAACATATAACTTCATTTTCTTTCCTTTCAGAAAAATAGAAATAGTCAACATATAATTCAAGTTTTAAATTAGCTTTTTTAGATCCTATTTTGATATTTAACATATAATCAATAATTTAAGAGTCACTTAAACTAAAAAATCATTTATCTAACTTAAAAAAAACTATTGTTTTAGAGACAAAAATCAATTTATTAATTTATAGAAAGTTTTTATACATAAAAATTAGATTAAATTAAGAATTTCCATGGTTCAAAATAAAATTATATTATAATTTTAAACAAAACTACAATATTTAATGTGCATCGCACCTGTTTGATTACTAGGTTTACTAAAAATACTCATAGATAAGGTGTAATTTAAATCTCTATATAAAAGAATCGATTTTTTTAACTAATATTTTATCGTTATGAATTTAGTTTATATTAGTTTTATATGTTGTCGTTTTTTTAAAACAAATTAATTTATATTGCTTCAAAAATATAAGATTAATTGTATTAAATCACAAAATTATTGGAAATATTTTCAAATATAACAAAATATCATTGTGTAATAAATACTTATAGACATCTATTTATAGCGATCTAGTATTAATACTGACACCAATAGATGTCTATCAGTGTCTATGACTAGTATACGGTGATATTTTGATAATATTTACAAATAAGTTAGCTTATTTTCTTAGTATTTTTAATTTGAAATACTTGAACTTAGAAGATCATATATAATTGATAATATTTATATGCGATCAAAATAGAGAAAAAAAAGAGAAATTGATATCAATCTGTGATTTTTTTTAAAAGAATATTGGATGACATTATTGGAAAAAGAAAATATTATATACAATTTAAACAGATTTTTTTTGTTGTACAAAATCTAAATACAGTTTACTTTATAAGAAAAAAGAAAAAAAGAAATATATACTTATTATTTTTTACTAAAAGAATATATTAATTTAATTTAATCATAAAATGAAATTAAGGAAAGGAAAAGTGATGAATTAGTACACACCAAAAAGAAAAAGAAATGACAAAAAAGAAAAGGATTATTGCAGTTGATAGCATTTTTAAGAATAATAACCAAGTGTGTAACATCATTTAAAAACATTGTAAATATAGACAAGTCCACGATAGATTCTTACCAGTGATAGGATAGACTCTTACTAGTGATATGTCTATCACTAATAGACTCCTACCAATAATATGATATATCATTGATAGACTATTTAAATTTGACCATATTTACAATTTTTTTTGACATTATGATATTTTTTTACTAACATTTTGGGTCTAATATTTATATCTGTAACTATCCCAAAAGAAAATGCTTTGAACATGAAAATTTAGGAACTTTAAGGACATCTAAAATTTGTAAGGTGCCAACTATGTGGCATTTTAAGATGTCTAGACATGTGGATAGTATTTTTTTTTAATTATTATTATTTATTTACCGATAAGGCATTTAGCCACATAAGAAAATCAACTATCCATTCTTCAGAAAGTGAACTTAATCTAGCTTTTTTAGCTAAAGCGTTCGTCAAGTTGTCTAGACATTTTGAGATGCATATATAATCCAAATTCATAGATGTCCACGAAACAACCTGCTAGATAATTATCAAGATTTTTTAAGAAGCTTATTTATTATTAAGAAGTTTTTTGGAGACAATTTTAGGCCATTGAATCTTACACTTTGTCAAAATTAATTTATGGTTATTAGATCTTTAACATCTCTTTAGGACAATTGGAGCCATTGGATCATTCACATCTATAAAAAACAATTTGGAATTATAGGATTTGCTTGATGGTCAAGTTTTTTTGGGCTTTAAATAGGTGAGGACCCATGGTTGCCAAACCATCCCAAAATCTCCGATAAATGAGTGAGATAAAATAGAGAGAGTTTCTTCTTGTAAGAGAGCTTGATATTTCTCTATAAGAAAGAAAGTTTGCAACTCATATTTTCATAGAGTGAAATTCTTCTATCCTTATCCGTAGTTTTTACCCTAATTTGTTTAGGAGTTTTTCACGTAAAATCATTGTGTGTTATTCTCTCCTTTCTTCTTCTTCATTATTATTATTCTCAATTTACTTTAGTTGCGATTTTACTCTATTCGATCACAATCCATTTTCTCTACACAAACTTTCTCTAAAATGTAATGAGATGTTAACGATGAATACATAAATCTTACTCTTATAGCCAGTGACAGATCTAAAATTTATTGTAAAATAGTACTTTACATAATTGTTTGAGGGCCAGAATCTACCATTATGCCATAAGCTATTATGATAATTAAAGTGACTTTGTTTTGTACTAATATAAAAATGCATTGAAGTTGGGAAGCTCAAGCCTCTATGAATTTATGATAAATTCATCATTGTCTGTATTTATAAATCTAGATGTAGATAAACTATCTCTATGATATAAGAAAATTTAATTATTTATCTTATCTAAAAAATATTTTATCGTTGACGTCTCATTTTCTATCTAAATTTTACTAATTCCCCCACCTACCAAGAGTGTATATATATATATAAGACTTAAATTATAATTAAATTAAAACATATCACAAAATTGACCTAGTCATCCTCCAACATGTTCATATGTGTACATGTATTAAGGTGGTTTTTTTTTTTTTTTTTTTTTTTTTGGGTTTTGAGTGGTTATATATTTAAGGTTGTTAAGATAAGGAATGATAAAAATGTCAATTTGGCATTAGTGGGATTACTAAGAACCCAATAATTAATTCCAAAGTACTAAATTACTAATTATGGTCCAAAAACAACTTTAATTGACGACATCAAATTAATGTTAAAATAACATAAATGAAACAGAAGCAAAACCAAGATGTGAGAACCGACAGTTTATGAGCAACGAATTTAACGAACACCCGCCAATGGGACCCACATATGACTCATCCATTCTCCATTCTATCCAATCCTAACCGTCTTATTCGACATCACTATTGACCAATCACAGCAAAGTAAACGCCTTCGTCTCTCTTTCTTTTAATTGCCTTTTTCTCGCGATCTGTACAACGCATCGCCGATTTCACAATTTTGAGTTAATTTTCGTTCCGTTATGTTAAATTATGAAACCCCCACTTTTTTATTTTTGTTTTTATTCTTAAATATCTTCTCAATTTGGGTTTTGGAGAGGATTTGATTTTCTGTCACTTTCTCGGGAATCTATCTTTTCTAATCCCTTCTTTTTTGTTCATAGCTTTGTTTGCTTAAAATTTCAGATCGGAGGGTTTTATTTTTCGAAGAGGGGTTTTTTGATGGGGTTGTTGAGTTCATAAATTTTGAACCCGTGAGCGTTGACCCAGTTGCAGAATCGGAGTTTCAAGTGGCTGAATTGTGAGAAATTTTCATTTTCTTTTTCTTGGGGTTTAGATGGAGTGGATTTCTGAGATGATTCGATTCAGAAATCCGAAATCTGGGTCTGATTTTTGGTGTAGTTGATACGGTAAAATTTCCGATTGGATTTGTAGTTAGTGAGAGTTTCAGAACTATGGATGGCGATTCTAAGGATGTTAATGGCTGTAAAGAGAAGATTATGGACTCTGCGGCCACCGGAGAAGTTGGGGACCACAGTAACGGCGAAGAATACAGTGAATCGAATGCCCTATTGCCGCCACGGCGTGGGGGAATGTCGAGGAAATCAAATAAGCCGAGGATGAAAGTTCGGTGGAATGATAGTAATGGTAATAACCTAGCGGAGATTTTGGAGTTTCAACCGAGGTAGCTACTAAATTGTCTTTTCTCTCCTTTTTGGGTGCATTTTGATGGTTTTTTTGGTATGTTTTTCTGTTATTTGGGGAAGATGGGTTCTCTTTTCTTATTCTGATTTTTTACATTTTGTGCATTATTAGAATCTAAAAGGGGACACTTAGTTGCTGTTGTTAATTGAACTTGCGATGTTGAAGCACCTGAAAGTTTCCATATTTGGGAACTGACACATTGGATTTGAAACTTGGGTCTAATTCTTTTCACCGTCTTCTTTTAGAAAGACTACTTGTAATGCTGCCTCATGAATTGAGTTGGCCTCTTCTTTTGGTTTTTCTAGTTCATTGATGATATTTGATTGTTAGAACAATGCTAACCTGAGCATAGCTTAGTTAGAAAGGCACTAATTACCTTCTCTTTGATGATTCAATTCCCCTCTCTGTTATTGTTGAACACAAAAAAAAAAATAAAAAAAATTAAGAACTTCTCTTATTTCCATATCGGAGGTTGCATAAGTTTTCTTTAGTATCTACTTGAAGTGGCTTGTATTGAGGGATATCATGTTTGAATCTTTTGTACTTCAGCTTCATTTTGGTGGTGCTTTAGACATAAGTGGTTGTTTTCTTAGACTGAAGTTAAGAGTTTGTTTCTAAGCAGATGAAATTTGTTTTGAACATGATGGATGTTGTTGTGGATTGAGTATTTCTTTGCTCTTAGATTCTTAGATTTGTAATCTGGTCTGGTCTCTCTGTCGCCCATTTTGCAGTGATGTGAGCGACTCCGGGGACGAGGAGACTGATTCTTGCAGCTGTATAATTATGTAGATTATTACATCAAATATTAGTATATAATGACGAGAACAATGTGGTTACTTTACGACTAAACTGATAATAATTGGAGATGTTTCTGACTGTATACCGGATTGCTTTGCTACTATGACAACTGGCAGAAAAGTTCTAAGATCGGTGATTAATATGTCGTTCGACCTAGCGGTTTCTGGCGATGTGTCCCAGTGACATCTTGTACTGTTTCGGTTTTTTTGAATATGTAAGATGACCTTCCAAGTGATATACTATATGGATGATGCTGATATTGATGATGTTATTAAATCAAACATTCAGATTAATTGAGCTTTTGACAGTGCAAATCATACATTGTGCAATGCCAACACTTGGAATTTTTCATGAATTCCAGAGCTTCTCTACTCTACCTTTTCTGTCTGTGGTTTATCGCTCCCGATATCGAGATTTCATGAATGTTCTCGTTTTCATCCCAAATTAACAGTGCAGTGGTGTTGTAATATATTCAGAAACTCAAGAACTTCATTTATCATGTTTTTTTTCCCCCAAACTTTCCTTTAAAAGTGCAGAAAGACTATCAAATGGGAAATGAAGTAGATATGTTCTTTTAAGTTGAAGCTGCAAGATTTAGCATATATTGTTCTACCTTATTGATCAAAGTGACACAAAATCTAACCTCAATTTAAGCCACTTTGATTTTGTCGTGTTGATTAAATTGCACACTTAAAATGGTTATACTTGGAGATGTCCAAGGAGCTGGGCGACGATTTCCCATCCACATCCCTGCTCTCCTATTTCAATCCCCACTTGCGAGATCGAGTTTCTTCCCGGACAAATTTTCCAATTTTTTTTTGGAATATATTTATTTTTAGCAATTTTTAAGTTTAATTTTAACCTATTATTAAATAGGTTATTTCCAATACATTTTAATTCAGAGAAAATATTATAAAATTTTCTAACAAAAAAAAAAATTATATGTGTAAAAATATAATTTAATCCTATAATTTCTAAAATTTAAACAATATCATAATCTAACATTCTATTTAAATACTATAACATTTATGGTCTTAAGAAAGAAGTCTTCGATGTTAAAACAACTTAAAAATGTATTAAAGTAAGACAAAATTGAAATGAAAATTAGAAAATGATTAATTTTTTATACCACGATTTTTGTAAAGTGTATATATATATAATTCATCGGGATGGGGTTAGGGCCGGGATGGGACCATCCCCATTTAGTCAATGGAAAAAAAATTATGCCTACTCCCTCTCTGGTTTCCTAATTAATGAAAGAGTAATCCAATAGTCTAGGTTGCCCCTAACTAACGTGGTCCCTTTCTACCACAAAAAAAATATTTACAAAATAAAATAAAATTACCACACGGCAGTTTTCAATTGGATATAACTTGGACTGCACGGAATTGTTGCAACTGTTTTTCCATAATGAAGTGGGATGAAGATCAGATAAATATTAACTAATGAGCAGCTATTGAACAAAACAAAACAACATATGTAACCTGACATCTAGCTTTATTTTGTCACCTTTTTATGGATGGTCACTCTACTTTGTCCTCTTTTATGATAGATTGATCAGTTAATGTAATTCAATTCATACATAAATATAAAAAGGGTTGTAAATTGTAATGTAATGTAACTGATCTTAAATAACATGAACAAGAAAACAGAGACAAGACAGGGACGAACAGAGCATCAATTGCTGTCATTCTTAAACCTATGATTATTTTTAGAAAAACACTTTTATGGATCAATCAAGTATACGAGGGGGGGAAAATAAAAAGAGAAGGAAAAAAAGACAACTTTTCTGAGTTGCAGAAATTAATGGCTGTTTTATCCCCATGTCCTTGTTTTTCGTATATTTGTGATGGAAAAGGCTGGATCAGCCATATCTCTCTCTGTTGTTGTCCTCTGTCAAATAACTAACAAAAGAAAATAAGAAAGAAGAATCACCATTCAGCCTCTGTCACCATCAAATCTCCTAAAAGGTCTCTGTTTAAAGAGATATGCGCGCCTCATCTTTCAGTTCTCTCCCGCTGAATATCTAAGAGAAGGAAAGGGGAAAAGGGAAAAAAAAAAAAAAAAAAAACAGAGGCAGAAGTGAAATTGAGATCGTTCCAGTCCTCCTAAATGGGGCACAGCCACAACGTCCGCCGTGAGTCCTTGTCAGGGCACTTGTCTGTGGCCCGACCGGACTACCACGTCGACGTTTTCGAGAACGATCTGGTGTGGCCCTTCAATAAGCTCGACGGAATTGACCGTGACGACATCCGTGAGACCGCCTACGAGATCTTCTTCACGGCTTGCCGCTCCTCGCCGGGCTTCGGAGGTCGGAACGCTCTCGCATTTTACTCCTCTTCTAATAATGACAATGCCGATGGTGCCTCGGGCCCAAAGCCTAATGGCGTTGTGATGACACCCACCAGTCGGATCAAGCGAGCACTTGGGTTGAAGATGTTGAAGCGATCGCCATCTAGGAGAATGTCGTCCGGCGGGAATAGCGGTTCGAATCCGTCCTCTCCTAGCTCTCATAGTTCCAGTGGGTCGAGCCCTTCTTTGTCGTATACTCTACCGTCACCAAGACCGCGTCGGCCAATGACGTCGGCTGAGATTATGAGGCAGCAGATGAAGGTTACAGAGCAGAGTGATAATAGGCTTAGGAAAACTCTCATGAGGACTCTTGTTGGCCAAGTACATTTCTTATTTCATTTCTAATTTGTTCTTGAATGTATAATCTTTGTGCTTGTGCTTGAAAGGTTCTGGCTCTAATTGTAATTTTTGATTTGAACAGATGGGAAGACGAGCAGAGACCATAATTCTTCCATTGGAGCTTTTACGACATCTAAAGCCATCCGAATTCAATGACGCAAACGAATACCATTTATGGCAAAAACGACAGTTGAAGATTCTTGAGGCAGGGCTTCTTCTTCACCCTTCCATTGCACTTGATAAATCAAACACGTTTGCAATGCGTCTTAGGGAGATCATTCGTGGGTGTGAAACGAAACCGATTGACACAGGGAAGAACTCTGACACCATGAGAACGCTTTGCAATTCTGTTGTGTCATTGTCTTGGCGCAGTGCTAATGGAACTCCAACCGACGTGTGCCATTGGGCTGATGGTTTCCCTCTTAACATTCACATCTATGTTGCTCTTCTTCAAGCCATCTTCGACGTCAGGGATGAGACACTAGTGCTCGATGAGGTTGACGAACTTCTCGAGTTAATGAAGAAGACATGGTCGACATTGGGAATCACTAGGCCAGTTCATAATGTATGTTTCACATGGGCATTGTTCCAACAATATGTTGTGACAGCACAGCTTGAGCCAGACCTTCTTTGTGCTGCTCATGCTATGTTGGCAGAGGTGGCCAACGACGCCAAGAAGCCGGATCGTGAGGCAGTATATGTTAAGCTTTTGTCGTCGGTGTTGTCTTCGATGCAGGGTTGGGCAGAGAAGAGGTTACTTCATTACCATGATTATTTCCAGAGGGGGACGGTTGGTCAAGTAGAAAACCTTCTTCCCTTAGCCTTATCTGCATCAAAGATTCTAGGTGAAGATGTTACTATCACAGAAGGGGCAGGGCAAGACCAGGGAGATATATTGGTGGTGGATTCGTCTGGTGATCGTGTCGATTACTACATCCGGTGTTCAGTAAGGAATGCGTTTGCCAAGGTTCTCATCTCATCCATTATTAGCTTTACGAATCATATTTGTTTAATCATTAAGACATTGATTATAATCACCCATTGCAATTTAGGTACTTGAGAACGGGAACATCAAGGAAGTAAAAGGTGAGGCAAGTAAGGCTCTACTTCAGTTGGCGAAAGAAACAGAGGATTTGGCATTAAAAGAGAGGGAAAGCTTCAGTCCTATACTAAAGAAATGGCATCCAACTGCAGTTGGAGTTGCGGCAGTTACTTTGCATAATTGCTATGGTACCATGTTGAAGCAATATTTAGGTGGGGTTTCTACGTTAACAAGCGAGACGATAGGTGTTTTGCATAGAGCTGGAAAATTAGAGAAGGTGCTAGTTCAAATGGTGGTTGAGGATTCTGCCGACTGTGACGACGGTGGCAAGGCTATTGTCAGAGAGATGGTTCCTTTTGAAGTTGATTCCATTATAATGAACCTCTTGAAAAAATGGGTTGATGAGAGGTTAAAGAAACAAAGAGAGTGTCTTAGCAGAGCAAAAGAATCAGAAGTGAGTGAGAAACAACAGTGTTCTTCAACTTGTAACAAAGCTTCATCTTTGAATTGTAGTTGGTATCGGCAAGTGATCTTTTTCAACCTTTTTTTTTTGTTGTAGACTTGGAATCCAAGGTCCAAAACGGAACCATACGCGCAATCAGCTGTGGAGTTGATGAAGCAAGCTAAGGAAACTGTGGAGGAGTTTTTTGAAATTCCTATTGGAGTTACTGAAGATTTGGTTCAAGACCTAGCTGCTGGTTTAGAGCATATCTTCCAAGACTATATCACATTTGTGGCATCATGTGGTAACAATTACATCTATTATTGTTACCCTTGTATATTTTCTTGTTTATCCTCAATGCTTATGTTTGTCTTAATTCAACAAAATCAACTTTAAAACATGCTTCATCTTCTTAAAACTCTTTTGTTTTCAGGTTCCAAACAGAGTTACCTCCCACAGCTTCCTCCTCTAACCCGATGTAATCGAGATTCGAAGTTTGCCAAGTTATGGAAGAGAGCCACTCCTTGTAGTGTTGTTGGAGAAGATATACATCATATTGGTACTCTTGAAGGTCATCACCCACGACCGTCGACCAGCCGTGGAACCCAACGCCTATACATTCGTCTAAACACATTGCATTATATATTTTCCCACCTACATTCACTTGACAAAGTCCTTTCCCTTTCTCCTAGAGTCACTCCACCAACCAACAACCGTTTTAACAGCTCTAGAACTTATAGCAACTCATCTTCTTACTTTGAGCATGCTAACTCAGGCATTGAATCAGCTTGTCAACATGTATCAGAAGTAGCTGCTTACCGTCTGATATTCCTTGATTCAGCTTCTGTCTTTTATGATTGCTTGTACGCTTGTGATGTTACGAATGCACGGATTCGACCAGCATTGCGAGTTTTAAAACAAAATCTTACATTATTGTGTGCAATTGTAACTGACAGAGCTCAGGCCTTAGCCATGAAAGAAGTGATGAGAGCCGCTTTTGAAGCATTTTTAATGGTTCTTCTAGCCGGAGGATCATCTAGGGTATATTATCGTTCGGATCACGAGATGATTGAGGAGGATTTTGAAAGCTTGAAAAAGGTATTCTGTGCATGTGGAGAGGGATTGATTGCAGAGAATATTGTCGAGCGAGAAGCCGAGGCAGTCGAAGGAGTGATATCATTGATGAGCCAATGCACTGAACAACTAGTAGAAGATTTCAGCATTGTGACTTGTGAAACAAGTGGAATAGGAGTTATGGGTTCTGGACAAAAGCTACCTATGCCTCCAACGACAGGACGATGGAACAGAGCCGATCCGAACACCATCTTACGGGTTTTATGCCACCGGAATGATCGAGCCGCCAATCAATTCTTAAAGAGAACATTCCAATTAGCAAAAAGAAGATGAAGCAAATCTTCAGTTGTACAAAGCAGAGATAAAACAGAGGGAGAGACAGAGAGAGAGACAGAATATATTTGTGTGTATAATACCAAATTTGAATGAAGTTGGGGAGAAATTGAGGGAGACACATTGCATACATTTTACAAATCAAAGAATACAAAGTGATTGATATGGTGGTTGGGGAGAGAACAATTGATTGCATTTCCTCCTGTTTCATATCTCAATTAACAAAACCACCTCTTCCAAAGAGAGAAAAGAATAGAGCCAACATTCTTTAAAACATATCCACATATTCCTTTCCTTTTTCATTGTTTAATGTTTAGGTGAAAAACAATATTCATATATTTAGTGAAATGAAAAGCAAAATCTGCAAATGTAACTACTACTAGAACAAAAACACCAATACAAATGACATCAATGAACCAAAACAAATATATTTATATCTTATAACTTTGTCTTAGGCTCTTAGCTTCATTTTTTTTGTCCAGTACCTAATTTAAAGTGCCTAAATTCTCATGCTTCCTACTACCTGATCATAAAAGATTATATATAGCTTCATGTTGTAATTTTCATTTGGTTAAAACTTAATACTAAATTAACATATTTGCTCACTATCAATACATAATCAACAACTTAATACCTCCACGTCATTCTCGATTAGTCAACTAACGGTCCAAAGATCATTTAGAAACCTCGGAGAATTTATAAGCAGTTTGATAGAATCAGAGATTTCAATTTTGTACAGATACAATTTGGAAATGAGCAGAAAGAGGAAGAAGTTAACAACACTCATAACTGCAAGTAAGGCATAGAAGTAATCAAGATGAGAAGCATTTAAGTTGTTTAAAATCCAGCCTTTGCCTTGTCTTTGGTAATCTTCGACACTTTTGAAAGAAAAGACTATTGAGGAAGTTCCCAATTCCAAGTGAAGTCATAAAATATGAACTGCCAAAACTCTTCATGTTTTCTGGTGCTTGATTATAAAAGAACTCATTATTGGCCATTTGAAGGAATGCATCAGCAACTCCTGTGAGGATGAACTGAGGGAGGAGAATGAAAATGGTTAAGGAAAGTACTCTTCTTGTGCCGCTGACGATCCATTTTCTTCAGCAATATCAAGTCTATGCTTTTCCACTTGAGAAGCGACTGTCATTATCAAAACATGATAAATCTTCCAATTCTTATTCTTTGTAATATTGTGATTCTCCTTGGATTTTTGGTCACTCTTTGCATTATCTTCACAAATATCATGTCCCAACAATCAAAATGATTGTAAAAGATAAAAATGGACAAAAAATATGTAAGAATCGAATGTTAAGCAAATGGATTGTTACGTTGTGAAAGGACCACTGCCTTGAAAACAATTTTGATATGACCTCGGTACCAATCGTCTCACATTGGTTGTTCTCCAAGAATAATATAACATCCTTCTCATGCGTGAAAAGGAAACAATATGAGAAAGAAATAAAAAATATATTTTTTACACACGAGCACAGTTATCTAAACCCACCCAATGGTAACACACGTGTGGGGAGAGATTACA
The DNA here is from genome assembly GCF_027475165.1 of Benincasa hispida. NCBI lineage: Eukaryota > Viridiplantae > Streptophyta > Magnoliopsida > Cucurbitales > Cucurbitaceae > Benincasa > Benincasa hispida. Next base: position 14,226,249 of record NC_143478.1, read on the forward strand.
AACACTTTTTGAAAGCACACAAGAAAGCTTTAAAATCGAGGAAATAGAGGGAACCTGTCATAGAAGAGAATAGAGACAAGCATGGAGATGGTGACAAAAACATTTAAACTTGCAGGAGGAATTTTGAAGTGGCTGCCAATGCTTCTATCCAAAGTGGTGCCTTGTTTGATGAAAAGGACGTGTGTTTGTTCCATTATTGTGTTTGGAATGAATGTGCATATCAAAATTGGTATCATTCTCAGAATTTGTTTTGTCTCTTCCACTTCTGTCACTGTGCATAACCTCCATATGCCACTTGAATCTCTTCTTATAGCAGCTTTATTCAGAAACCTACATACTATACAAATTTAAAAATATAAAAACCTGTCAAAAAAAGCTTTTATAAAAATATAAATACGCACACATCAATTTAAAAGTTTCCAAACAAAACGAAAACTAAAAGCCTATTTAGATTCACATTTTATGTTAAGAAATTTGATAATCAAGGACAAACAAAAAACGTAAACAGTAGAAAATCAACATAGAGAGAAAATATCAGATTACAGAGTCAGAGACGGCAATAGAGTTAGAGAGTTTATATAGCGCATTCATCTAAATCCTAGGGTCAAAATCATAAATAACATAAAAAAGTCAATCCAAAATAGTGATTAAATGTCACCTCAAAGATGGATTTGAATATCTTGAAAGTTCCGGGCTTGGAGTAGTGTCGAAGATCAAGCTCATGTAGTTGATCTGGGTTATTAGGAAGAGGAAACCTCCAATTCCAAGCTGCAGCAACAATGGCATTAGCCATTGTAGTGAAGGGGCTTCCATGAGGGAGCCTATGCGCATAAAAGGGAGTACCAGCAATAAATATGATAATAGCAACTGCAATGCCAATAGTGGGAATGCCATATCCCAAGCTCCATCCAACATTGTCCTGAATGTAAACAAGAACAGTAGAGGCAAAGAGAATACACTAAACAACCACTAGTTGAAGAAGGACATCTTTTGGGCCTTCTCTTTCGGATCGAAATTGTCGAGATGTTCAGTTTGGACCTGCCGGTGGCAAGTGCCAACAAGTAGAGGGAGCCAAAGAACACTGCAAGCTGTAATTTGGAGGCTTGTTTGCAGTTTTCTTTACTAATGGTTTCTAAACATAGTGGGGGCTTTAGGCTTGGGATTGACACTGCTAGTGTTAGAAGAGACATTGCCTGTGGTAATTCATTTCTCAAATCAACATATTCCCATAAAGGAAACCATATCATAGATATACAAATCTGGGTTTGATTAATTCCTTGTGTGTAATTTTAACAAGATTGAAATATAATGAAATCCTTACTAAGTTGTTAAATAAAGTCCAAAGGTTTGATTTTAGTGTACAATTATAACATTGTATACTCCATTAAAATTTGCTTTTTAATTTCTTCTTAGGTACAAAAGCACATATGGCTAGCAGCTTTTTAAAACAACTTTCCTAAAAATCAATCAAATTCTCTAGCTAACAATGTTTTTCAAAATTTCCATTATATCCTTCCATACATTCTTACTTTTTTCCATATCTATTTAATCCTATTTAAATGAAAATTTAATTAGATTTTTTTTAATCATAATGGTTTTTCTTAAACTTTTATCAACTCAAACAATTTAATTACCAATCTAATTAAAAACAACATGTCTACTTTAATAGCTAAATCATATCAACTTATTATTATTTTACCAACACTATAATTTGCTTTTTCAAGTTTAGAATGAAAATTTATTATAGATTACGTTTTTCTAAAAATTTAGTTGATTTTAAAAGAGGCGTCAATTTCAAAATAAGCTTAACTCAACAATTAAAGTGTCATATTTTCGTTTCCGATCGAAGTAAAAAATTTAAATCTTCATCCTCTAAGAATTATATCACACAAATTCACACGAAAATACCGTAAACCAAATGAAGGAGAACAAGAAGGTCCGTTAGCGGCCGAGATGAACGTTGGCGATGTAAGCCCCAAAGATTGGTATAATCCAAATGGTTTCATTCCAATTTGTGACATTGTTAGAGGCAGTGATAGTACCTTGATGGAGCTTGGTCATCAAATATATAATCAAATTATCAGCAATTCTATAGAACATAATTTTTTCCATTAGTTCGTACACTTTACATGTCAATTATTGCTGAGCTATGTTGACATTTTTTTTTTTGACAAATTGATATTTTTGAATTAGATATTATACCATTGATGAAGGAAGGCTTTCCAAGCACCAGTTTTGGATCTAAGAAGAGGTCTGCCTTTTAGATCGACGGTTCCATCTTTCGTATAATCGTCGAGGATACTTTGTTGATCTATTGTAGTAACCGTCATTAATGGAGTATGCATGTGTGTTATTAATTATTACTGCCTTCCCTACTCTCTTCCTCTAAAACTTTTGAGGACGGACATTATACCCTTTCAAGTTTAAAGCTTTTTTTTTTTTTTTTTGTTAGTTCTTATAAAGCTCCAATGAGAATAATGTATACGATTCCTCTGTCTCTATCTCTCATGTAGTCAATAACTGGGAAATTTTTTCGTTTGAGGACAATTTGATTTTTTGTTTCAATTTTTTTTTTTTTTTTTTTAAATTTGACTTATGAATACTATTTTTATTGGTAAGTTTCTATATTCATGTTTTTAAAAAAGGAAATTTTCAAAAATAGAAAAATAAGGGAAATTATTTATGCAAAATAACAAAATTTAATCATTTTTAGACTTTTATTAGTTTCTATCACTAATAGATGTTGATAAAAGTTTATCAGAGTTTATCCGTATTTTTTTTTATTGTTTCTGTAAATAGTTTGACATTTTTTCTATCTGTGAAAATTCTCCTTTAAAAAATCAAGTAAAACATTAAAAAAAGAGAAGATTTTAAAAATTTGTTATTATTTTTAGAATTTGATTAGTAATTCATGTTTTTCTTTAACAAGGGTGAAAACCATAAAAGAAAAATTGAAAGAATTGAAGCATACACTTAAAAAACATAAAATTAAAAAAAAAAACGAAGTCATTATAACCAAATGGGGTCAAAATAAATAAATAAAATTTAATATTGAGCAACGAAAGCTCGATTTGATAGCCATAACGTTCTTTTATTTAGTTTTTAAAACTCGACAAACTTAGATATTTTGATAACACTTGTAAAAAGTAGACAACAAAATAAATGATCAATGTAAAGAGAATATTTCTATTAAATATTATTATCTTCAAATCAACAATAATAATATTAGTGGTACTTCTCAAGTTTGAGAACATAGCTTAACCAAAAAAGACAATAATATCAAAACGAATATAGCTCAATGTTAAAAGTAATTTCATGAGTCTGTCCCACCCATTTGCACACTTAATCATCTATCCAAAATATCTCATCCTTTTATACAATAAGGTTAATATTATATGCCATGTCAGATTAAGAAAATGATACATATATGAAAAAAAACATTGTCAAGTCCAATTAATTACAGTAATGAAAAATTAACAGCAAAAATAAAAAAACACATTTTTTTCAAATAGTAGTTAAAATATTTAGTTTAGAAATTCAGGGACCTTGCAACCAAACTCAAACTTAAAAAATTATAAGTATTTTTTTTATCGCACTATTTCATAGTCTTTAGAAAAATGATGCTTCAATTTTAATTAGAGCAATAAGAGTAGAAATAAGATTACTACAAATAAATAATAAAGCTTGCCTTTCATTGCATATATGAAATAAAATTTCTACTTTATTCAGTATTCACTGTGACTTTTAATTAGGATATATTTTATCCAGATTTATTTATTTATTTTGTCAAGGGTATATTTTAGTTGTCTAGATATTCTTTTTAATCTAGTCCTTGTAATTTGTAAAAATTCCACCTCAATTTTATAAAAAATACGAAGATTCGAACCTCTCTAATCGAATGAACAAGAGTATATGTCGATGCCTGTGGAGTTATATTCAATTTGACAATTTTAATTTTAATTATATGTTTTTTCAGAGGAAAAGAGGTGATTTATTAAAGATTGGATCCAAAAAGTAGCCAGCTTCCACCCTATTTAGTTGATTGAGACAGTAAAGAGAAATATTGAGAGGAACAGAAGAACTACCGTTTGAAGGACAACTTGAGGACCTCTCTCTTTTGGATGAAAATCGTCGAATTTCAAATTAATCATACCATAGAGTGTTAGATGATATAATTAAATTTATCTTCACCTATCAACTTAAGCTTTTGGGTCAAGTTTAAGCTTTTAGGTCAATCGATGATTTAAGATGGTATTAGAGTAGGTTGGTTCAAGATGTCCTATGTTCAAACCCCTACAACATTCTCATCAACTTAAGCTTTTGGATCAACCAGTGATTTAAGATAGAAAAAACTTAACGTTCTTAAAACATATCCAAATTTTAGCTTCCTTTTTCATTGTATACATGAAAACAATACTACACAATACACATCCATACAAGGAAAAAACTACATACGTAACAACAGCATAACACAACTCAACAAATGGAAGCATGCAAGTCCAACTAAAAACTTAGCTTCATATTTCAACCTGTTTGTTGGAGGCCCTTTGATTTCTTCTTCTTGAGTTCATCAGTAAGCACTTGTATGGAATCAGAGACTTCAGCTTTGTAGACATAAAATTTGGAAATAAGCAAAAAGAGGCCGAAGTTAACAGCACTCATAACTGCAAGTAAAGCATAGAAGTAATCAAGATGAGAAGCATTCAAGTTGTTTAAAATCCAGCCTTTGCCTTGTCTTTTGGTAATCTTAGAAACTTTTGAAAGAATAAAAGTACTGAGGAAGTTCCCAATTCCATGAGAAGTCATAAAATATGAATTGCCTAAACTCTTCATGTTTTCTGGTGCTTGATCATAAAAGAACTCATTACTGGCTATTTGAAGGAATGCATCAGCAATTCCAGTGAGGATGAACTGAGGGAGGAGAATGAAAATGGTTAAGGGAAGCACTTTTTGTTCTTGTGCTGCTGATAATCCATTTTCTTCAGCAATATGAAGTCTATGCTTTTCCACTTGAGAAGCGACTGTCATTATCAAAACATGACAAATCATTCCAATTCCCATTCTTTGTAACATTGTGATTCCCCTTGGATTTTTGGTCACTCTTTGCATTATCTTCACAAAGACTCTATACCAAGAAATAGAAATTAACTGTTAAATCACTAGTTTACCCAAAAACTTAAGTTGGTGGGTGAAGGTGAAGATAGGATCTCCTAGACCATCTGCTTTGACACTATGTTAAATCTAAGATTGACCTAAAAATTTAAGCGGATAGGTGAAGGTAACATAAATATATTAAACTTAAGGAACAGGATCTTATTTTGAGCTTTTAGTTTAGAAAATAGTGAATTACCTGTCATAGATGAGAATGGAGAGAAGCATGGAGATGGTGACAAAAGAATATAAACTGGCAGGAGGGACTTTGAAGTGGCTGCCAATGCTTCTATCCAAAGTGGTGCCTTGCTTGATGAAAAGAGTGTGTGACTGTGCCACCATTGTGTTTGGTATGAATGTGCATATCATAATTGGTATCATTCTCACCATTTGTTTTGTCTCCTCCACTTCTGTTACTGTGCACATCCTCCATGGATCACTTGAATCTCTTCTTATAGCTGCCTTATTCAGAAACCTACATATAATACCATTTTTAATGTATTAAAATCTTTTTCAAAAATTGTATAAACATGAAGTTCCATCTTAAAACCAATTAACAATGACAAGAGTAATCTATGTATCTTATAGATTAGATTGTGAAGTCTCACTATCTTTCTAATGTTAGATCCTCAACATGCCCTCAAATACCTCTTTGGATTTCGTGGGCTTTGATACGGTTGGGGACATGAACCCTCCAAATATCTTCATGATAGTATGATGTTCATTTTGGACATAGTCTTTCATATCATTGGAGATAGTTATCCTTATTTATATACCCATGATGATTCCCTTACCCGGTCAATGTGAGACTTTGGTTGCATTCCCAACCAATACCATATTAGAAAAAAAAAACATAAGATTTAGTAATGCAAACATGTATATCTTATAAAGATTGTGAGGTCTCCTCATATTTCTAATATGTGAGATCCTTAACAAAAATGAAGACCAAAGGGACAACTAGATTCATCGTTATAAGTATACTTTTAAGCATTTAAAACGTCAATTGATATAGAGACTAAAAGTAGTGATTAATGTGAGCTCACCTCAAAGATGGAGTGGAATCAATCTTGAAAGTTCCATGCTTTGAGTAGTGTTGAATCTCAAGCTCATATAGTTCATTTGGGTCATTAGGAAGAGGAAATCTCCAATTCCAAATTGCAGCAATAATGACATTAGCCATTGTAGTGAAGGGGCTTCCATTGGGGAGCCTATGCCTATAAAAGGGTGTGCCAACAACAAATATAAGAATGGCAACTCCCAGTCCAATAGGAGGAATGCCATATCCCAAGCTCCATCCAACATTGTCCTGAATGTAAACCAGAATAGTAGAAGCAAAGAGAATGCCAGAGAAGACACTAAACAACCACCAGTTAAAGAAGGACAGCTTTTGGGCCTTCTCTTTCGGATCAAAATCGTCGAATTGGTCGGCTCCCATCGTCGAGATGTTCGGTTTGGTCCCGCCCGAGGCAAGCGCCAACAAATAGAGGGAGCCAAAGAACACTGCAAGCTGTAATTTGGAGGCTTGTTTGCAATTTTCTTTACTAATGGCTTCTAAACATGGTGGTGGTTTTAGGCTTGGCACTGACACTGCTAGTGTTAGAAGAGACATTGCCTGTAATTAAGTCAAAATCTATGTTTAAATTTACCTTTTATCTTATGCTCCTAACATTATATAGCTGAATATCATATAATCTGATTAAGAGAAACTTGTGTGCAATTTTAACAAGAGTTTAATAAGATAGAGAATAATCTGTACTAACTTTTTTAATAAGTGAAAAGAAAGGTTTGATTCCTTTGTGTACAATTATAATATTGTATATATAGTAAGAAAAGTTGTGCAACTTTAACAAGAAATTAATAAGATGAGATCATTTTTCTTTATTTAACAAGTAGCTATAATATGGTCAAATTGCATTGTACGGAGGCAAATGTTTGTTTAATATGTATATGTAAAATAGCATACTTTGAAATTTAAAATATTTTTATATAAAATCTATCTGCATCAAATATTTTAAGGCTAAATTATACCAAACAATTTTGAATTGTGATACAAGAATATCCTTAAACATCCAAAAAGAGTTAAAAAAAAAATACTTTATCATTAGTTTTCGAAGAAAATTGTCAGTGTTTTATGTTAAATACATTTGAAGCTTAAAAAATTTCAAATATACCCTTAAACTTTAAAAAGCATTCACAGATGCTCTTATGATCAATATACGAACAAGCCACCGTTAGTACCCTTTTACTTCTTTATTTTTCCTATTTTTTCTCCCTTCTTTTCCTTCATGCTCTCTTACTCCCCTTATTAATTGCTTGACATTTGTCTATCTAAAATTAAATTTTAAATAAAATTGTCTAATTGAGTTAGGGTATATAAATGTTTTAACAAGGATGTACATTAGTAGTTGAGAGTACCTATATAAAAGAATAAGAATATCGATATAATTTATTTTAAAATTGATTTTTTTTTCAAACTTGCAAAAACTTCAAACAAATCGATCATTGTACTAACGACAGGATCGCCAAAGTGAGTATAACTTAAATGTTAGCAATCAAGAGCTCTGTGGTTTGAATCCTCCCACCCCTTATTGCACTAAAAAATGGTATGAGCAATTTATTTTTTTTTCTAAATAATTTTATAGTTATTTTTGTAACGAGGTATTAACGATTTTGTCCATACACTAACAATAAGGGGATTTTCTTTTTTAAAGTTTAAAGATGTTTTTGAAACAAAATGTCAACGGTTTCTCTCCAAAACTAATGGTAAGAGTATTTTAGAACATTTTTTGAAAGTTTAAAATTATTTTTGAAACTTTTAAAAGTTTAGAAGTATTTTTTTATACAAAATATAAAGATGTAGGGACAAATGCAATTGTTACCTTAACAGTTAAGTATATATATATATATATATATATATATGAAAAATTTTGGAAAACAAATAAAAATTAAAGAGGTGGAGGCACATGTCCATTGTTACCTTAACAGTCAACAGTGACACCCATGGTTTATTTTTATCCTAGTTGGACTTGGATCTCAATGGGACATCCTGTACATCTTGACTTTTCTCCAATAATAAAGTTTTTTTTTTTTAAAAAAAAAAATACTCGAATATATTTTAGATTCTACTTATCTTTGTACAATTCAGCCTATAATTTAATTATAGTTACTTGCGTGACAAACTTATTTTTGTCAAAAAATATATTTTTGAATATATTTTTTCATGTGTGCTTTGAAAGGAGTTATTAAATTGATTCAACCATATGGGTGATACAAATAAAAAAAAAAAGTTACATTTTGATTGCACCTAAATTTTTTTTCATCAATAATGTTATTTTTGCAATAAAAGAATATCTTACATACTTACACTTACATTACAACAAACCCAGTTGTTTTTTTTAGAAAAATATATCAGGAAACATACTAATTAAATATTTATATAACGTAAACAACTTACTCAAGAACTAACTTAAAGCTAATTTTCCCCTATAAACAGTACTAACATTGAAGAAATATTTATGAAAAATAACATTAATAATAGAAATATTTTTTTTCTTTCATTTTGGTACTCAACCATAATCAAACCATTCTAACAGTAAAAGCACACACAAAAATCACACCGAAATTCAAAATACTTCCTGAATAATTATTTTTTTTTCTGAATCTGAAGTTCAAATCTTCATGTAAACTAAAAACAATTCAGTAATATATTTCACTAAAAAAAAAAAAAATCTGAAACCTACAATTAATTGATTCTAAACCAAACAAATTGAGAGTGAGACATACTATAAGGCAGAGGAGGGAGGAGATGAAGAAAGTGCGATAGCGACCGAGATGAGCATCGGCGACGTAAGCGCCGAGGATGGGAGTAATCCAAACGGTTCCAGTCCAATTGGTGACATTGTTGGAGGCAGTAAGAGTGCCTTGATTTAGTTTGGTAGTCAAATATATAATGAGATTTGCAGCAATCCCATTGAACATCATTCTATCAATCAGTTCATACACTGAAAAAAACACTCATGAGAGGTCAACGACGGTTGGTCGGATAAAAAAAGAGAGAAATTATTCGAAAAAATATTGTACCGATGATGAAAGAACAGGCTTTCCAGCGGCCGGTTTTGGAGCGGAGAACAGGGTTGCCTTTGCGATCGACGGTTCCATCTTTCGTGTAATTGTCAAGCTGGAGGCCAGTTTCTTGATCTGCTGCAGCACCCGCCATTGATGGCGGAGGAAGTACTATTATTATTATGATATTTGTTTTCCCTAGTATTCTTTCTTTTTATTTGTTCTATGAAGCAGCTCCAAACACAGAGAGTGTATGTTTATGAAATGTGAGACCAAGACCAGACCACTGCCCTTTTATACTTTTATATTTACGCCAAGTTATCCTATAAAATGCCCATGAATTTCCAAATTAAAGAAAAAAATTTTAAAAAATGCCCATGAATTTCTAAAAATAATTTAAAAACTCAATGTTATTCAACATTAATCAAGAATCAATCGATATTTTCATGATATTAAAAAACATTGCACGAAACATAAAAAAAATTGTAACAAAATGTCACAAATATATATATAGTATAAATAATATACATGTTAACTTGTTTAAAATCATGAAGTGTTTATTTAACAACTTAAATTTATTTTTTGAATTTTTGTTTTTATAATTTTGATATGTTACTGATTTCAATATTTTCGTAAAATTAATACCTCGATGTTTTCGTAAAATGTACATAAGTATTTTTTCCTTTATTAACCATGGAGTGAAGTCGGGCAAGTGATCTACCTTATACTTCTCTTGAGGGTAGACTTACCTCGATTTGTTAATCTTAAAATAAATATTGGAAGGTCTTAAATCTGTTATTCAATGCTTCGAATGACTAAGTATCAGTCTCAGTAAACCTAAGTTATTTTCTATTTGTCTATCTACGTTATTTACTTTTTTACTATACAGTTTAGAAAAGTGTGTTATATAAATTCTCAAACCCTAGAGGTATCTCTCTTCTGTAATCTCAATTATTCTCTACAATAATAAATTAATTTCCCTCCGTGGACATAGCTAATACGCTATTAGTGAGTCATATGAATCTTTATGTCGTCTCTTTTGCTTGATGTGTTTGTTATTTTTTGTTGTCCATTCTTAATATAAATAATAATAATAATTGAGTGAAGTTATGTTATTTCATATTTGATGAGTTCGGTTGAGTTAATCTTGAATTTGTAATTAAGTTTTGTACTTAATTGGTCTTGGACTTTAAAATAGTGTATATCTAGCTAGTTCATTAATTTTAATTTTGTGTTTAATCGAGTTCTTCACCTTTCACTTTTGTCTTCAATAAATTTATGACATATTTAAAATTATTAGAAATTCATCTATCAATCAAATATAAACTTAAATTTTTATGTCAAATTTGAGCCTAAAGGTTCAATTATTTATCTATAATAGATCCCTAATAGTCCGTTTGGTTCACGAGAATAAGAGGTGAGAATAGAAAATTATATTCTATCACCATATTTTGTACAAGTTTTTAATCTTGGGAATGAGAATATCTTATTTTAAGGCATTTGATATTTATATCCATGCAAATTTTTCATAACCATCCAAATAGATGGATTTTCTCCATTTCCAATAGTTTTTTTTCTCGCTCTTTTACTTTTTATCTTTTCATTTCATTTATTTTCTTCTTTATTGATGTTAATATAGTTAATTTTTATAAATATATTTAAATTTAAATTTATAATTGATATATATAATTAATTTTATTATTAATAATAATACTAATATAATAATTTATTCTATTATTATGAATTAATATAAAAGACCATAATCTTTTTAAAAAATATGAATGACATAATTATATTTGCTTATCAATATTAACATCATAAATTATTTATTAAAATTATTAATCGATCTTTAAAAAATATTAATCAATTAACTAATAATAAAATAAGTTAATTTTTTAATTAAACAATCTTATACACTTATACTTCTAATTTTAATCTATAATCATAGTTGTTTTTGAAAAAAATTAAGAACATTATTGGATGATTTAAAATTAATTAGTTTATATAAACTTATTATATATATATATATAGATTTCAATGTAAACATAAGTTTGACTGACTTATTAATTTCAAATAAAAAAAGTATTAATTTAAAACTCATATCTTATATTAGTGCATGTAAGGATGAATGATGATGTTATATATATAGTGTCATTTATAACATCTAGGCCAATGTACTTAATAGATATTTACAAGTTGTTCAATAAAAAATATATCGATACTTTAATTAAATAAACATATTAGGATTTATTTGGTACGTCATTTGGATGGGTGTATTTTATATTTTCAGATCCATATTTCATAGGCAATCTGAATTATTTTATGAAAAACTATATTCAAATGTTGGGATATCAATCTATTTAGTACAAATTATGAAAGCTAACATTTTTATGGTTTTTGTGTATCAAGATTATTTTGAATTTAAAATTTTAAAATATAAAATTATATTTAAAAAATAAAATATTAATAAATATAGAGAAATTATTTTAAATGATAAAATTGCTAAAAATATTTATAAATAATAGAAAAATATCAAATTTTATCTACGATAGACCGCGATCTGTATCTATCTTATCTGTCATGGCACAGATAGATACAGATAGCAGTTTATCATGACTTATCACGATTTATTATAGATGGATAGTGAAATTTTGCTATATTTGTAAATAGTTTGGTTTATTTTCTTATATTTGAAAATAGCCTATAAATATAAGATTTAATATTATAAACTTAATTCAATTTCTTTTTAAAAAATTAAGATTTGTATTATAAATTTTATGATATAATTTGCTTTCAAATACATATTTATACAAATACAATTGTATTTTCATTAACAATTTATTTTTAAATTGCCTAGCAAACACTTTAATTATTCTAAATTTTAAGTATTATTATCGAATTTTTTTTTATAGAATATTATATTGAAATTTTTGTTTTGGTCACACATTTCATCGGTAAAAATCGTTCACCATCGACTTAATTAAGGAAGAGTGGAAGATTCTCGATCTCCCAACTTCGTCACAGCAAACAACGTACTTAAATTAGTTTGGAAAATTCTTATATCAACTATGTGTGAGAATATTATTTTAACTGCAAAATGCGTGTGAGTCTAGATGCAACCAAGATTTCTCACTCCATCTCATTCCTCTCGTTCCTTCATTTTGTTCCCCAATTCATGTTGCTCTCCTTCATTTTTTCCTTGATTTTTTTCCTTATTTTAAATTCTTTCTCTCTCTTCTTCCTCTCGCTTCTTCCTCTCGTTTCTTCCCTGAGCTTCTTCCTCGTCAATTTTGTAATTTTTTTCTAATGAGTTTTTTCCTTCATTTGAATTCTCACTCTCGCTTCTTCCTTTTGTTTTTTGGTTTCACTTTCGCTTCTTTCTCTCATTCTAATTCATGTTCCAACTCACGTCTTTGATTCAAGAAGAAGAAAACGTTGACATAAACAAAAGAAATCACCGAAAAAGGACGACAATTGAAAGAAAAGAGGGTGGGAAGGAAATCTCGTCGGAAAAACAGAAAAAAAAAGATGACATAAACATAAATCACAGAAAAAATGGAAAAAAAAAGGAAAAAAAGAAAAAATTCTGCCAAAGAGAAGGAAGAATGAAGAATGAAGAAGGAAGAAGGAAGAAGGGTTAAAGTGGTAAATCATAGGGTGATGACATTAGCAGAGCAAAAAATCAAGCAAATTGTAAAGTGACACCAAATTTTGAGATGACCTTTAAATAGGGATCATCCGTACCAGATTCCCAATTAGTTAATAATTATATATTTCAAAAAATATATTATAATTATAACTATAACTATAATTGTGATTATAATTTTATTTTTATTTACTCTTAAATTATTTGACGTGAAATTAATACAATAAAAAGTAGCAGATCAAAATATCTAAAATCAATCTCCCTTTCAATAATTAGAGTTTTTCTGTTCAATAAAATGGAGGAAATTTACTTTTTATAGTAGAAAATTTTCACACATAGAAAAAATGTCAAATTATTTATATTTTCAGCCTTTAATCAGTCTCTATCAAAGAAGATTAAATTTTGTTATTTTATGTAAACAATTTTTCTTATTTTTTTTATTTTTGAAAATTTCCCTTTTATAATTTGTCTCTTCACATATATAAAAAAGATTAAAAGAAAGAAAAAAAAAATGATAACGTAATAATTTATTCTAGTCTATTAATAACTGTAGATTCATAAATTTGTATATTCTGATCTAATAACCATTAGATACAAATATTTAATGTACTTTTACAATTTCTATCTCATACCTACAAGGAAAAATTGTTAATTATATTATAATAGTCTTCTCGAATAATTCTTCGAATCTCATATACTTTCAAAGTTTGCAACGAAGTCATCTTATTCAAAAAAATGTAAATAGCTAGAGGATAAAGTTTCCTCATAAAACATATATATCCAATTCCAAATCTTATTCCTTCCCTTTCTCCTTATATCCTAAAGCAATAATGTTACAACCCCCTTGGACATTTAATGAAAGGACAATTTCTACATGTATGTCAAAATAAAAGCAAAACCAAGAAATATATAGTGTATCTATCCTAGATACTAAAAAATACTCACCTAATTCATTTCCTTAGTGGCAAGTATCTTCTTACTGACCACCATTAAAAATTTGACATCTATTCGATGGTAAAAAACATAATGGTAGTGAGTAGGAAGCAGCCACAAGGATTCAGCCCTTGGTTTTCTTGTCCTTGAGTTCATCAGCAAGCACTTTTATGGAAGTAGAAACTTCAGCTTTGTAGACATAGAATTTGGAGATGAACAAGAAGACAAAGAAATTGATGGTACTAAGAACAGCAATTAAGGCATAGTAGTAATCAAGATGAGAAGAATTGAGGTTGTTGAGAATCCAACCATTCCCATTTTTTATAGTGATGTGAGAAACTGTTGAAAGAAGGAAAGAACTAAGGAAATTTCCAATGCCAAGGGAAGTCATTGAATATGAAGTGCCTAAACTTTTCATGGTTTCAGGAGCTTGGTCATAGAAAAATTCAATCTTTGCTACTTCCATGAAGGCATCAGCAGTTCCCATCAACATGAATTGAGGGAGGAGAGTGAAAATGGTTAAGGGAAGTACTTGTGGTGATCCATTTTCTCTAGCTACTTTAAGTCTGTGGCTTTCAACTCTTGATGCAATTGTCATTATTAAGATGTGGAGAATCATTCCAATTCCCATTCTTTGTAGTAATGTGATTCCTCTTGGGTTTTTGGTTATTCTCTGCATTATCTTCACAAACAACCTGTGTACTCAAATGAAAAACCATCAAACAATGCTGCACATAAGAGTTTTTTAACTACTACTTTATAAGCTATTTCTCTAATGGAATAATTATTTTATATACACATTTGCTTATTTCGTAGAAATCGAGCATTTTTAACAAAACGGAGTTATTGAGGAATTTGAACAAATTGAAAGCTAAAATAGAAGGCCTCAAGATGATAACTAACAACCGTCTCCAAATTTATAAAGAGACGATAACTACTTAATTAGTTGATTTACTTTGGGATTATATTTATTTAGTCTCTATTTTCTAATAAGTTTATCATCCAACACTTTCAACTTTGTATCATCTTAGCCTTCGTTATTTACTCCATCTCAGCATAACAGATTAAACCATCAAAACCTAAACTTTCCTAGAATAAGTAGTTCACCCCTTTAATTTTTAAAAGACAAGCATATGATGAGGATGTTAAGAATATTCTAACTTAGTTGAGATATATATTCTGGTATACCTACTAACCTATACTATTAATCTTTTTTAAAAAAATAATAATAATAACACTAAGTATATATTCAATTAATAAAGTCAACGTTATATAAACTTATTTTTCTGTACAAACAACAAATGCTAAGACAATTCCAACATTCTCACATATTATATGTATTTTTTAAAAATTTTCACCTCAATTTTGCCATTTCTATGAGCGGCCCTTCGAATTAACAGTAACAAAAAAATGGGGTTACATGGAAATTGAAAATTTAGACAGGAGATAAACACAAAATAGACACAATCTATATATCAAAAACTTTGTAAAGTATAGAAATTGGGTAACATAATTGTGGATGAAGTTGAGGTAATTATTAAAGGTACCTGTCATAGATGACAACACTGAAGAGCATGGAGATGGTGACAAAAGAAGCTAAACTTGCTGGTGGGATTTGGAAGTGGCTGCCAACACTTCTGTCCAAAGTGGTGCCTTGCTTTATGAAAAGAGTGTGTGTTTGAGCCAACATTGTGCTTGGAATGAATGTGCATATTAGAATTGGTATCATTCTCAGTATTTGTTTTGTCTCTTCCACTTGGGTTACTGTGCATAACTTCCATGAACGATCACTTGAACCTCTTCTTATGGCAGCCTTATTCAAGAACCTACATATATACAATGCATTCAGAAATTCAATCATTAATTCAACCTCTCTCACTTCTAGACTTGAAAATAAACTAGAACAATCATCTCTATCGTTATAAGACACTAAATGAAACTAAAAGTGTAATTATAGAGACTCAATGTCTAGAGTATACAATATCACACAACCGGGCATTAGTTTTTTAGAAAGGGAAACAAAAATGAACTAAAGAGTCGGATAATCTAGATCATAGTAGTTGAAAGAGCAAATGCAAAAATGAGAGATACCTCAAGGATGAAGTGGAATCAATCCTAAAAGTTCCTTGTTTTGTATACTCTTCAAAGTCAAGTTCATGTAGTTGTTTAGGATCATTAGGAAGAGGAATCCTCCAATTCCTAAGAGCAGCAACAATAACACTAACCATTGTAGTGAAAGGGCTTCCATTGGGGATCTTGTGCCTATAAAAAGGTGTCCCAGCAAGAAATATTAGAATTGAAATGGCAAGCCCAATTGTTGGAAGCCCATAACCCAAGCTCCATCCCACATTGTCTTGAATGTAAACCAAAATTGTGGTGGCAAACAGAGTCCCAAAGAAAATGCTGAACATCCACCAGTTGAAGAAGGACAACTTCTGAGCCTTCTCCTTTGGATGAAACTCGTCGAACTGGTCCGCTCCCATCGTTGAAATGTTCGGCTTCGTCCCCCCGGTCCCGAATGCTAGCATGTAGAGCGCACCGAAGAATACCGCGAGCTGTAACGTCGAGGCTTGCTTGCACTTCTCTTTGTTCACGTCCAAACATGTTGGTGGTTTTAGGCTTGGCAATGAGACTGCTAGTGTTAGAATTCCCATTCCCTGTGAAAAACATCAATCATCCCATGATACTAAACTTCAGTAATTAAATTGTTATTTTATTAACATTGACCAACCTTCGATCAAGTTTTTTAATATGGGCTTATATATATTTAACAACTTAGAAGAGTAGAAGATCAAATCATAGATCTTTAAGATAGTAATTGATGTCTTATTCACTTTTATTTTTAAATTGGTAAGAACCATTTATCTTTAAAAATTAATAATAATGTTCCATGCGATAAAAATTACTAATATAAATATAAATATTAATATTTTATACATAATTATTTAATTTGGATTTCTTTTACAAGTTTGGTAAAACAATTCAAGACATATCTACGATTTAAACAAACCCTTCAATACAACCGAAATCCAAAAATTCACGTATAGTACATGTTAATTGTCGTTGAATTATACTCAGGTTAGCAACCAAATCAATATTAATCAAAAAAATATTTCCGTGACATGTAGACATTTCCTCGAGGTTTTCATGGATTCGATATTGAAATGAGTGAATAAATATTTTTATTATATCTTAATTCATTAAACATAAAAAATAAGCAATAAAATGTCATTAACATAAATATTATGTAAATAATAAACATTTTAACATGTTTAAAATGTGTAGAATGTTTATTTATTAATATAAATATACTTTAGAAAAATTACATTTTTGATCCCTAGAGTTTAGATCTAGTTTCTATTTAGTCCTTAGATTTCAAAATACTGCACATTTAGAACTAAAGTTTTCAGTTTTGTTTCAATTTAGTCCATTGGTTCCAAAATATTACAATTTTACCCTTAAGATTTGAGTTTCATTTCAATTTGGTCCCTACATTTCAAGACTTTACATTTAACTCCAAATTTTCATTAAATACTCACTTCCAATCGTTGACGTTAATGTCTCTTAATTAATTTTAAATAATTACAAAGTCAAATTTTAAACATAATGAAAAATAGTGGAACTTAATTAATTATAATTATATTAATTATTTTAAATTTATTAACATACATTAATATTATCGAAAAAAGGGTAAAATTGTAACATTTAGAAACATATGAATTAAATTGAAACCAAACTAAACATTTTGAAATTTAAGACCTAAATAGAAACCAGATCCAAAACTATAGACAAAAATGTATTTCTTCCATATATTTTCTAAAATTTTGTTAAAATAATATATTTTTTTAGAGATATTCATCGTTTATTTTTTCTTTTTTGTAAAATGGACGCATTTTAAACCATAATTATTCTATACATTCTAAATATCTACGTTTTTTTCTTTAAAAAAAAAAAACAATTTGTCCTTTGTTACGACAAACATGGGAAGACCAAGTTGCATTGCATACTTTTAATAATGGACTAAATAATTCGGCTGTCCCAACCCCAAGAAATGGATCGCCATTTGTTGACTTTGAAGCCGCAGAATTTAAGACGTCGGACTACTACTTGTGCTGGACCATTACAGGGAAAAAAAATACCTCTCTCTACTTTTAGTTTTAAAATGTTATATTTTAATTTTTTTAATTTAATATTTATATTTTAAAATGTTACAATTTTTCTTATGAAGTTGGAGTTGGATAGATTTATATTTTAACTTTAATATTTTATTAAATACCCACTTAATTATATTAATCTGAAAAATAACGAACTTTTATTAATCATAATTTTTAATATTATTTTAAATTAACTAATAGAGATTCTCATTAAAATTAAAAGTGAGTATATTACAAATAAAAATTAGAGACCACAGAAAGTTAAGAAGAAAAAAAGAGTTACTAGAAGTCTAACACTAGAACCGACTCATTTATTTTAAAAAATAATGTCTCGATATTCCCCCGCGTGAAACCCAAAATTCATCGGAGCAATTAATCCTCGTTTTCATTAATTTTAAGGAATATGTTAGAAGATACTCCCACTTAATTAAACAAATATCTATGATTCCCTTCTCAAAGACAAATAATACTAACAAAATGAATACTCCACATGGTATTTATTTTTTTTAATGTAAATTATGTGTTTTTTTTTTTATATTACAAATGTTAAATATAAATGAGCAACATTATTGAATAGATTTGAAAGATTCTAATGGTAATGAAATTTAATAAGGGATATGTTTATTCATATAGTTGCATAACTCGTGTTGAACTCTAATCTCAAAATATTTATCTTCAATCTAATTTAGAATAGTGGGATTTAATTATGAGTAATTATGTATTTATCTTTCCTATAAATACACACATCAAGTTTTACGTTTCGTTATATTAAAAAAAAAAAAGAGTAGATAATATAATATTTTTAGATAACTGTGTCCCTCTCCAGGAAACACGATATCGTGAAAGAAAAAGACAAGAAATAAGATCTTAATATTAGGGTTAATTCAAGTTTGTTTGGATTTGAGATAGACATTTTAAAGTAGTAGTTTTTAAGGCTTCTTATACTTTATAATGTTAGAAATCAATCATTAGATTTTTCAAAGGCGTATCTATTGTGTTCGTAGATTTTTAAATTTTTTAAAAAATATTTCTAAATTTTCAAATTTGTATTTATTTAATTACGTTGGTTTAATGTCATGTTTATTAATTTTTTGCTCACCAATCTCAATGGTTTCAAAATTGTATTTATTTGGTTCCTATATTAATTTAAACTTTTATAATACTACATATTCTTATATTTCTATTGTGTAGATTATGTTTATCTCGTTGGTTTTGTACTTAAAATAAAAATAGAAATTTCAAATATGTGTTTATATAATTTATATTCTTTTAAAACCTTTTATCATTTCCATAAACCTTCATTTGAGTATATCTAATAATTTTATGTGCAATTAAATCTATCGATATAAATTTATTTGTCATTGTTATGCTATACGTGATAGAATGACAAATCAAACCAAATATTTAATTGAACGGTTTATTACAATATAATTCAATTGATTAAAACATATATATACTCTCGATTAAAAGATGAAAGAATCAAATTTTTATAAATCGAATTCAATAATTAATTCATAAGCATCTTTGAAGTGTGAACATGCAAGTTGGGTAAGAAATTAATTTTGCTGTCCTTGTTGTTCCATTAAAGAAGAGAAACAATGAATCAAGTAGATAGCTAATAAAGAATTGAAAGGGATAAAGCCCATGAATTTATTATTTATGAGACTCAATACTTTGGGGGTGCGTGAAAGTGATAAGTTGGTCCGGAAACATACCGTAAGGCAGATGGCAGAGGCGACGAGAAACGTCCAGTAGCGACCGAGATGAGCATCGGCGACGTATGCCCCCAAGATTGGCATAATCCAAACGGTCCCAGACCAGTTGGTGACATTGTTGGCGGATGTGACAGTGCCTTGATTCAGCTTCTTCGTTAAGTATATTATTAGATTTGTCGATATCCCATAATACGCCATCCGTTCAAACATTTCGTACACTGTAAATAATTCATATTCATTCCTTTACATAGAAGAATAATTTTCCAAACTATATACTTACTGTCACACCATACCTTAGATTTAACCTACTGAACTTGGGACGAACTGTGACGACAATAGTTGAGTTACCTGTTCGCCCTAAGTTCAGGAAAGTAATCTTGAGCAGAGTGTGACACTTACCGACGATGAAGGAGCAGGCTTTCCAACGACCTCGTCGGGAGCGGAGGATGGGGTTGCCTTTGAGATCAACGGTTCCATCTTTGGTGTAGTCGTCAAGGCCAGTTTCTTCGGCAGCAGAAGCAGCCATCTACTACTTCTTTGGGTTTAGGAACGTTGAATAATTTCAAGGCTTAGCTTTAGTTCATCTTTACGACTCAAACTCTATGACTAAAGACCCAACTCCCCACTTCACCCTTTTATATACTACACACATCCTCCTTCTCTTGTTAGTCAACCCAAAACTTTCTAAGAAGAATTGCAATTCAAATATGGAAAAGTTAATATTTTAGAGAGAGAGAAAAAATTTGGTGCATCTCCGGCTATGCTTAAATTTTTTGATATAAAATTTAGAGTGGGAGAATTTGAACCACATGAATCTCTTAGTTCTCAATACATACAAGTGCCAGTTGAACTAAACTCTTATTGACAAAGTCTCGAGTTATGCTCAATTTTTTCTTTTTAGGCTACTTAAATGCCAAATCATAATTATCTACTTGGTAAACTTTTTTTTTTTTTAAATATATATCATTTTTCTTTGTTATTGGAGATATAAATAAAAGTGAGTATAGTCAAATATTATTTAATAATTAATGAGATGGTTCTCATAGTGATTTTAATAATCTACATAATGTTACTGTTCAATATAAATATGAGGTACTTCTTTCTTTATATCCAACGGTGAAAAACGAACAATCATGTCTACCACATTACAACCACTTTATTAAATAACTTTTCAACCACTCGATATATTCTACAAATATGTTCTACATTGATAAAAAAAAATATTGTTTAATTTATCTTTTTTTCTTTTTAGTTTTCATCATAAAAGTGAGAATGAAACCTTTAATTTTTAATTTTTTATAGTTTCCAACGTAAGAGTGAGAATGTTCAAACCCATACTCTTTAATTTTTATATGGATTTCAATTTTAGTTTTGACTTATAAATAGGTCAAAATAATTTGGCAAGAATTAAAGTTTGGATCTCCTAATTTCATATACCATGTTAAAGTCATTAAATCTATAAGGTTTGGGTTGGTTGAGCTACTCTGAAGTTAATATATTTTTATTCACATTTTTTAGGGAATATTTTTATTTCACTTATTGGTACACCACTGTATCCATAAAAAAAAAAAATTAATAAAAGAAAATATTGCTCATTGTGTTAACAAATTCTTAATGTTCTTTATTTTTTTAAAAAAAATATTAATTACATGATATACCATCAATAAATTTATTATGTATTATTAATCCATAATAATTTTCTAAATCCATATCCAATCAAGCACAAATTTAAATGGTTTCTCATATTATTCATAGACTTAATTAGTTTCAACGAAATATTTGAGTACATTTGAGGCATCACCTATCTTTGTATATCACTTTTCACTACTCACATCTAAAAAAAATTAAAATATTTCAAAAAAAAGGAAAAAGCAAAATTTGCTACATGAAAAGTTATGATTGGATAATTTAATAGGATGCACAAAGATAGGTGATGCTCGAAATGCACGTAAGTATTTTTCTTAGTTTCGAAGGATAAAAAACTTCCCAACTAAATAATATTGGACAACCTTTATAAGAATAATTTTAAAATGAATAATTAAAAAATATATATTGTTAATCTATTATCAAAATGGATATTTATTCCAAAGTATATATACTCTCACTGCAATTTAAATGTGTAATCCACAAAGGAAATATTTTATCATTTATTTCTCATACATTGTAATGGTTTTTTTTTTTTTTTTTTTTTTAAGAAATCATATTTTTTTGTTAAGACAACAAAAATATTTAATATTAAGAAGAAAAAGGAAAGGCATGGGTGTTATTAATGGAAAAGACGTGTTTCTTTAATATTAATAATAAAAACACTCTACAATCTTAAAGAATATATATCCATAATTATTATGGACAACGAAAATTTTAACATATTTTGATATGATATTATTCATTTTAGACATAATTTTCATTAATTTGTATTTTTTTTCAACAATGATAATAGAAATTTGAGTAGTAAAAGGAGAAGAAGATTCGTTTGTCACTTAGATAAGAACGTTGACTATTAAAAGCATTGTAAGACTGGTCAATGAATAAGACCTATTGGCAATTTTCTGCTGCTTTTTTGAAGGTCCAAACCTGCCTAATTATTACTCATAAGTCATATACTAATAGTCCTCCATCTAGAATTCTACCCAATTTCCATTTCACACCCCCCATTGAATTTATTACTCTTTATAGTCTTTTTTTAGTACTTTAATGCAAATGGGGATTAAACTTTCGTCCTCGAGGAAGTACACATCGTAATTTATCATTATATTAAGTTCACTTTAACATTATTTTTAATTTATTCATCCTCCATTTTTTTTTTATTTGTAGTAGTTAAATCTTCAAGTCGGTAATTATATCGATGGAAATATTAAAACCTCATTTGATAATTATTCGATTTTTTTCACTTTCTATCTATATGTTTCTTTATTTTGTTATACATTTTCTATCCAATATTTAAAAAAACCAAGGTAAGTTCCAAAAATTTAAAAAAAAAAATGCCTTTCAAAAACTTGATTTTGTTTCTAGCATTTGATTAAAAATACAAGATGTTTTTAAGGCGTGTGAAAATTATAGTGTAGAAATAGGGAGGAAACAAACATAAATTTTATAAATAAAAAACTAAAATATTAAATGGAGCTCAAACTTACATATTTGAATCAATTTAGAATCTCCGTGGATGATTTATCTATTTCACTTTTATCGCATTTAAAATATTCCAACTCAAATTACTTAAATACAATTATTCTTTCATAAAATCATAGTAATTCTTCTTGAAAAAATGAAAAAGTATCCATATTAATGAAGACACTTAAATTAATTTAAATTTAAGGTTTTAATAGATATAATAATTATTGGTAAGAATTTCTAAAGTTTAGAACCATAAATTATTAATTTTTTCACCTACTCGTAGACATTTATGTGGTGGCCACCTTATCTGTTTTCCGTCTGTGTCGGAATGGTAACCCCACAACTAATTTCAAACAGTCTACGAGTAGGTAGAACGACAAGTCGAATTATTGATTGCTTGATATTGCTATCTTCCAATACCTATAATTATTCACAATAACACGTGCTATTGTTGGCTCACACTCCTATTTTAAGGTTAAATTATCAATTTAGCCCATGAATATTTTCTGCAGATCGTCCAACCCGTATTTTTAAATATTGCAATCCAATAACTTGAAATAAACAATGAAAAAAATAACTATTTATGTTCTTAACTATTTATTTTTAAATATTACATAATACGCTGGTCTTAAATAGCTGAAAGTGTTTGATAATATGAGTGTCAAATTAATAAAATTAAAATAGAAGGGCTTTATATACGTACAATATTGAAAGGAGAGGTTATAACTAGAATGAAGTAATAATTAGTCAATATAAATATAACTCAATTAGTTAAGATATTAATCTTAATAAAAATAGAGAGGCCTTTTAGAACTTACCTGGATTAATTTTGATAAAACGTGAGGAACTCCATTTATAGTTGTTTGATCCAAATTTACATTACCAAAGGGAAAATGTTAGTTTTAAAATTACCCTCATACTCCCTCTCTGTTTTTTACTCAATTAAAACATGGATGATCATAATTTACAGCATGGGTAATTGATAAAAAAAATGTAAATATAATTTACAACATGAGTGATTGACGAACAAAATAAATAATGAATTGCAACACTTAAATTAATAAACCATAATGACTCAATTAAAACTTTTAAAATTATAATATGACAATTAAAATGAGCCTAATTCAATTGACATAATGTTTTTACCATAGATTTGAAGTTAGAGGATCTAATTCCCGTATCTCGCCCCAACCCACATGTTGTCAAAAAAAAAAAAAAAAAATCTAAACTAAAATTAAGCATAAATCATAGATATTAACGTCCATTTGACAATTTAATAATAGCTTTTACCTCTCTTGAAAACATTTAAATTTTCAGCTGAGTTCTTTAAAAAAAAATTAAAAAAAAACTTTTTTTTTTTTTTAAAATTTTCAAAATATTTTTGTTTTTTTTTTAATTTTCAAAATATTTTTGTAAATATCAAAATAACAAATTAACAAATTTATAGGATAGAAGTATTATTCATAAGTTTGATTTTGAAAAACCAAATGATTTTTAAAAATGTCTAAATCATTTATTTTAATGATTAAAATTTTAGAAAATTTGATTTTTAGTTTTTTAATTTTTGATTTTTCTAAAATTCATTTAATTTTTACTTTCATCCTTTTTAACTTTGAAATTATTCTTGATTTAAATGATTCTAATATAACTTCCATTAAATTTTATGTTTATCCAAAATTCCCAAAACAGATTTTATTATTTTTTTTGAAAAAAAAACTACGAAATTGAAAAATAACCCTATTTTTGCAAATTGCAGTCACCACGACATCTAGCACCTTATAGAAAAATTTGGTTGAAATTCAATTTTTGTTTCTATACGTTGAATTTTGTTGAATTTTAATCTAAGTATTTTCAATTGTCCAATATTAATACATATATTTTCATTAATCTTAAAATTAGTTCTAGTGGTGGCTAATTTATTGTCGATTCTTTTAAAAAACATTTTATTATCCATAAATATTTTTATTATAAAATTTAAAAACATATTCATATATTTCATTGTCTAAAAATTATTATTATTTAACTAATTTCTATAAAAATTAATTTTGAGAAATTAAATTTAAGATTTATTAAAAATATATAGATTAAAATTAAACAATTAAAAATATAAAAACAAAAATTGAATAAACTTTAAACTACATTTAATTTAACCAAAATTTTATATCTTTCTCATACACGAGAACAACGGTCAAGTTCTTTAACAGTCGTAAAAAAAAAAAATGACTTACTTTTTTCCATACATCCAAGAAAATTCTTCCAAATTTTATATAAGACAAATTTTTCTTCCTTTGACATTAGAGACCTCATTGAGAAACGAGCTAAGAATTTTTACACAAAAGGCAAAATATCATGCGCCTAAAAGTGATCGATAAATTCTTATTGTGATGAACGGAGTCCTTAGACCTAAGAAACATAGATAGAGATATGAATATATGATATAAATACGATACGATACGATGATACATTAATTTCTAAAAAATTAAGATATGGATACGTTGAATATATATATATATATATAAATAAAATTAATTAATTAATTAATTGCTATAATACATATTTTAAGTTAGATTAGAATAAATTCAAGAAGAGAGTGAAAACTTAAAAAAATATCCAATAACGTCAAGTGATTGTTGGTGACTAGAGTGGACGGTAGGAAAGAAGTAGAAGATGAAGATTGAATAATGAAGTTGAGGATGAAGGAGGTGTGAATCATGATTTAAATAGTGAGAGAGAAGGGAAGAACGAAGATTTAATTACGTTTCAGGCTTTTTTTAAAAAAATTATGTTTTCATTTTTAATTTATTTTGTTTGGATTTCTCAATTTAAGTAGATTTTTATGTTTGGAAGTAAATTTAAAATGGTTGAAATCACTTTTGTCATTTTCAAAATCACCGTGAAACATATTTAATTATTTCAAACTAATTTTGATGATATGAAAATTGCATTTAAAAGTGTAAAATTGAAAATTAAATTAATTTTGAGTAATTAAAATTGTGTTTTTGAGTGATTTTAAAAATGAAAAAAGTGATTTTTAATGATTTTAAAATCACTCCTAAACATGCACTAAAATAAAATGGGTTGTAGGTTGGGTTTTCAAATGGTTGGGCTTAAATTTGAAACATAAAATTGACCCATGTATCAGATACGTATCTGCCACGTATCTGAACTTATCCGTATCTGATATTGATTCTTTGCACAATTAGAAGTATCTGTGCTTTCTAGCCTTAGACTATAGCTAGTCTGAGAAAACACGAAACCCTAATTCTAACTCATCTGTTTAAGTTTTCAAGTTGATTCCTACTTTGTTATGATGTCAAACCATATATTTTTGGGCTTTCTACTACGTTAAGATCTATTTTAAACGTTTTTCTCCGGACACTAAAAAAGTCGTTGGAAGAAACAACATTGTTAACATTTGTGTTAATGTCGGCAAAAGCAGGTATGGTTGGTCCTTACATGGAGTGCATTGACAAAACCTACGTTTGGTAACACATGCAGTACAGAAATTAGGGTTTTCTACCAATGAAACTCTATGGTAAATTTATTGCATAAAAAATTAACATTTATCACCATTTTTTAAAACCTTTTCCAACGCTTTTCAGGTCCACAAGTTGAGAGAAGTATTGAAATATTGAGATAATTGAATTTATTGTAACTCAGTAGCTTAAGCTTTTGGTTCATTAAAATGATTTAACAGTTATCATATTTTAAAATTCAAAGATATCGACAGTTAAGGAAGATGTACACGTTATATGATATCCCGTCTAAGTCATGTGATAGGCTATTTGATATTTAAAATCATTAGGAATTGAGACTCTATGATCCAATTGGCTAAAGCTCTAAAAAGATTTAGACTTTTTGTACCCCTAAGTTAGTATAAAAGTCATTACATAAACGTAAGAATTATACACCTATCAAATCTATGCAATTTGCAGCCTTGAATAATGGCAAAATATCTTAAACTATAGTTTACTTTATGTGAAGAGAAAACCATATGCTTTAATAATTCATACAAAAAATTGATTTCCATATTCTTATTTTCCTTTTTCTTTTGGCATTTTTAGCTGGGTTGACTAAAAAAGTGCTGGACAAGTCTCAAAGCTATGAAAAAAAGGACTAAAAGAAAGTCTCCCTAAGCTAAGTTAGACTGTTATTTATCGTAGTTTTGAAGCTTGAAAATATATATTTTCGAGGTAGCTTCGTGAGGGTTATAATTGTACTATGGACAACTTTTATATAATACATTTACATAATTACATGATATATATTATGTTTTTTTTTAAAATTTTATTTTCATAGATTTGATAGAGCATTTTTTTTAACATTTTCGGGTTTTTCTAATTAATTATTTGATTTTTGAAAATTAAATTCATAAACGTTTGTTTATTTGTTTTGTTAATCTATTTTTTATGCATGTTTTAATTAAAAAAAGTAATTTTATTTTTAAAATTTCACTAAAGATTAAAGATTTTGTTAAGAAAAATGAAAACTATATAAAATAAACACAATTTTTCAAAATAGAAAAGTAAA
Source organism: Benincasa hispida (assembly GCF_027475165.1). Classification (NCBI taxonomy): domain Eukaryota; kingdom Viridiplantae; phylum Streptophyta; class Magnoliopsida; order Cucurbitales; family Cucurbitaceae; genus Benincasa; species Benincasa hispida. Next base: position 14,253,554 of record NC_143478.1, read on the forward strand.
TGATTATTAAATGAATCGAAAGTTTTTTTTTCTCCATTCATATTTCAACGATATCATATGAGTGAAAGGATTTTAAATATTGACATCTTAATCGAGACTCAAAGACATGTGTCATGATTAACCAGTTGAGTTGGACTTTAGATTAATGAAAATTAAATTTATTTATTTAACAATATTTTTTTGAAACATATATTTTTTTTTTATTTTAGAATAGGTAGAGTTGAAGAATAATTAAAACACTGACTTCAAAGTTGATACAATTATTATATCAGTTTAACTATTCTTATTTTGGCTTTTCAGAACAAAGTGAAAAACATGATTAATAAAGATTATTTGATTGTAACAAGCTCAATTTGCATAAAATACCGACAAAAAGTTTAACCCAACCTAAATTGTTGTTTTAAAAAAAAAAAATTCATCTTTCATAGAATTTGAACAAAAAGAAAAAACCCATTGAATATTTGTCCTTCCATGTCACGTCTTATATGTAGAAATTTATCTTCATATATTATAAAGAAAATGAAATTTTCTTATATTTTGACCAATAATTTCTACAATGCCAACAAGAGAGAGTGAGATTGATAATGAATTTTTGGCTTTTGCTAATTGTTAAATATATTAAAGTTCCATGTTGACCAACTTTTTAGATTTTTTTTTTTTTTTTTGAGGAGATTTAAATGCTTAATAAAAAAAATTTAATGGTTGAGAAGAAAAACGAGAGGGAGCTAGTATAACTAATGGGACGATGTTGACAAAAACTTGAGAATATTGTATGAATTTGCTTTGATTTTGTCTAAAAGGTATTATATCAGTAAATATATTGTCTCTCACGGCTTATATACTCATACTCGTTATATGCATCTTTTGATATTTGATATTATTATATATTTTTATATAAAAAGAAATATTGAATGGTAAAGAGGGTTAAAAAAAGGTAAATTAAACTAATTTTTTGTGTAAAATAATAGTCTATTATGTATGTAAAAAATAGATAAGTTTAGAGAATTATGTAATTAGGCTTATTTATTAAGGCTATAAGTGTTAAAAGGTTTTTTTTTTTTTTTTTAATCTAGCTAATATAGGAACTTAGGTAGTATCACAAACACGATTTAATTAAGCAAAATTCATTTATATTTAGGATATGTTTAGATCGACTAAAAGTCATTTTTATTTAAACTCTTTTGATAAAAAATTGTTTAAAATATATTTTGAAAGTGTTTCAAAAGCTATTTTAAAGGGTTGTCATACACTTTAATTTTTTCTAAAATGTCTTATTTTCAAAATTAAACATTTAAAAAGTTAAAGCAAACATATCTTTAATCATTGTATAATAATCATTACTGAAACCGTTGTCGCTTTTCGAGTTTGTTTAACAAAATGTTTGGAAACGTTTTTAAAAACCTATGTTGGCAATTGGATGGTTATTAAAACCATAGTTTTAGATCGTGTCTGATAACTAATTTAGTTTTTAGTTTTTAGTTTTTGAAAATTAAACCTATAAACAGTACTTCTACTATACCTCCAAATTTCTTCATTTGTTATCTTCTTTTTATCAATGGTTTTAAAAAACAAGCCAAAATTTGAAAACTAAAAAAAAAAATGTCACTTTTAAAAACTTATTTTTGGAATTTGAAATTTGGCTAAGAATTCAACCATTATATGATTTTTTTTAAAAATAATATTTTTTAAAATATAATGACAAAAAATAGGGTTGGAGGGAAACTTTTTCTAAGAATAGGTGTTTTGGAAAACTATTGACAAAATTGGGGTAGTGAAATCGTGTACTGGGTACACAATTACCATGTGGCAAACTCGTGTACAGTTCCGTTTAATTCAATTAGCACCACGTCGTTGACTGGTTGACCGGTCAAACGCAAATTCGTGGACCCGGTCCACGATTTGCTTATTTTTTTTTTCCTTTTTTTAAAAGTGTGTTGATTATTCTTTTTTTAATTGTAGATGTACAACAATATTAAAACTTTAGGAATTGGTCCACAAATTCCTTCATTATTAAACTTAATTATATATTTAATCTACAATGAAAACATCTTGCACTCGTATTAAAAAAAAAGTCATGATATTAAAGAATATTTACAATTAATTCTTTAATTTACAATTTGAAAATGAAAGTTTACATGAAATTTAAAAACGACCCCCTGGCCCTCGGGGTTGTCTTCGTGTCTCTCTAAATTAGGTTCACCCTGTTGTCGCTGTCGTCTACGACGAATACGTCTTCGATTGGTGTCAGCAACATTGTCTTATTTGTTCAATAATACCTTCTACGTTGATCAATATTTGCTGACACATTGAACCTAATTCTTGTAAGTTGTTCTACACTGAATATTGTTGAATATCGCCGATAAAATTATTCTGTATAATAAAAAAAATAAATATTAAACAATATTCATATCATATATATAGAAAATGTCTGATTTTAAATCTCTTACCATGCAGTAATAGTAAGCGTCATCAGGTATAATAAATCGCCTCGTGATCAGATGTACCAAGAAAAGTAGTCGTCTGATATAGCTGGCCCATTTGTTAATTCTCCTTGTGCACAACGATCATGTCGTCCATGCTAGTAGGATAAATATTCTGCATGGATTCGATGCCAATCTTGGTCGTGCTTACCTCTCAAATTGATCTGGTGTAGTGCTGGGAGTGTATAGGACAACGAATGTATCGTTTGTCGTAGACCGAACTGTCTCAACACACGATCTGGATGATGCCACTCTAATATATGGAAGCATATAAGAGGGCTAACAGTCAACCAGATGTCTTCACCATCACGACAATAATCAGGTAAGGATGACCAAATCTGTTGTGTGTATGACGTCCAAATAATCTAGCAAAAATAATAATAATAATAATAAGTATACATATAAAATGTTTTAAATATTCATTTATATATACATTTGCTACCTGATTGTGCATCAGCATGTCGAATATTTTTCTATTCATGAGCAACATATTTGCTGACTGTTCAGAGGCAGCTAATACACCACTCCATCTAAAATTATAAAAAATACAATTAATTTATATTCTTATATAAAATGGTAACGAAATAAATATATAAGTGAAATAATACCTGACACTAAGTGGACGATGATCTGGGGCCTGTAGCTGGACTTGTGGTGCTATAATTGGAAATTGATCATAAACCCATACTTGTAATAGTATCAGTGACCCTGCTATTTCCAACGCTTGTGCATTGAAAGCCCGACAAAGTTCTCTATACAACCATGCAAGACATGCACCTCCCCACGAGTACGTACCATCGTGCTTGAAATCAGAGAATAATGGGAGGAACATGAGATGCACTAGAGTATTTGACTTGTCAGCAAACAAAAATCCTCCAATAAGATGTAGGATGTATGCTCGTGCATACCTACGTACACTGATGTCGTCGGCATCAGGAGGTAATTCTGGAAACTAGGACCCCAACCAGGGGATACTCAATCTTGATCCCTTCAGATCCTCTGGTAGAACGCCTAAGAGCTCTTCACAAACGTTCTTCCAGTCATACTGTAGTGAACCTGTCAATGATTGCCCCTCCACTCGTAACCCAAATTGTATGGCAACATCCTGCAGCGTAATCGTACATTCCCCACAAGGCAGGTGAAATGTGTGGGTTTCTGGTCTCAAACGCTTAACTAGAGCAGTATTAAGGTGCCAATCAAGCTGGATAAAATCAATTTGTGCAACCCCAAGAAAACTGCCTGCTGAACATATAGAATATTGTGGTGATCAAATGGGATAGTATGATGTGCAGTCGCCTCCCTTCTCCGACAACTCAACACTACAGTAGAAGAACTATCCCATACTATTTGTGAACGATGCGTATTTTGTTGGTATAATTGTACAGGATTAGAAGGACCAGACTCCATTACTTAAGAAGTTCAAATTACATTACATAATAAAATCTATGACATAAAAGATACATAAAAAGTACATAAAAAGATACAATTACATCAAATAAATTCATTACATAATTTCATTACATAAATTCATTATAAGTACATAAAGAATACAAGTACATAAAATATACAATTACATGAAAAATATAAGTACATAAAATATACAATTACATGAAAAATATAAATACATAAAGAATACAAATACATAAATATACAATTACATGAAAAATATAAGTACATAAAGAATACAAGTACATAAAATATACAATTACATGAAAAATATAAATACATAATAATATATATATATGGACCAATCTTCATTTTTATAAACATATACATATATTTCTACATTCAACCCAACAAATACATAATCATCCAATGAATTAATCATAAAAAAAAATAGTCAAACAAATAAACAAACATAATCATCTAGAAAAATAGCCCAACAAAATCTAATTTCTAAGTTCATAAACTACATTAGACAAAATCAATCCAACAAATAGATAAATATATACATATATTTCTAGATTCAACCCAACAAATAAATCATGGATCTATAAACTACACATTAAGTTCAGCCCAAATGCAAACAAAATGATATATATAGAAAGATTATATATTGAAAAACAACTAGAGAAAGAATTTTACCACAGAAGCGTTCGGTTGATTTTGGACGGACGAACGATTTCGAACAATTTTGGACGGACGAGCAAATGGAGGCGTTTGGATGCACAAGATAGAAGTAAAATGAGGAAGATTTCGAAATTTTGGATGGAGAAATGCAACAAAAGAAGGCAAAATGGATGGACGGAGAAAGGTTTTGGAATAAGGCAGAAAGTTGGATGAGGAAGAAGAAGGGGCGGGCGCGGCGGATTTAATGGAGAGGAAGTCATATATCGGGTATACGACTTGAGGTAATCGTGTACCGATTACCTCAGTCAACCCTACATGACTGCCATGACAGACTGCGCGTGCTAGATGGATAGGGATTCGTGTACCGGGTACATGATTTAGAGTTAATCATGTAACCGATACATGATTAAGGTATAATCGTGTACCCAGTACACGATTTAAAAACCTATTTTTGGGAATACTTTCCCTCCAACCCTATTTTTGTCATTATATATTAAAAAGCATTATTTTTTTTTTTTTTTTAAAATCCCATTTACTTAAGAAAAACACAAATCATTATAGGAAATGTGGAAGAAATAGACTTAATTTTCAAAAACCAACAACCAAAAACGAAAATGGTTATCAAATGAAATTTTAGTTTTTGAGAGATCAATGAAAAACAATTAGATTGATTAGCTAGGGGTGGCAAACCCTCTGGATACCGTACAATATAGTCTACTTTAAGTATAAGGCTTTAGGATTATTCTTTTGATTTTATCCCAAATATTACCAGTAAAGATGGTGTTGTCTGATCCTTATTTACATAATAATGATCTTCTTCTTTTTAATCTAACCAAATGTAGGATTTTGCTCGCATCTTTATTGACACTAAGATCCAAATCAATGGAAGAAAACACCTCAAATGGTAAACTATTTTTCTTGTGAATTTAAATTTCATTATAATCTATGAAGTTTAGAAATGACTTTATATTAGAGTTTAAACATTGTTTTATTTTTCTTTTGAACTCTCACCATGTAATGTTAATTGTTGAATATTAATAAAGTAATTATTTTGTTTATCCTTATTATTAGCATGTTGACGTTAGCATGTAAAAAAAGCCACATAAATGCGTTAAGATATATATAATAGGTGAGTGGATATTAAAAGACAAATAATAATAACGAAAATGGTTATTTAAATAACGTAGGTTGATCTCCCGACGTCCATGATCTCGTCGAGAGAATATTCGGAAAGAGACATCGAGAGTCATACTTTTTGATGCGAAACGCCTACTTTTTGAGAGTTTGTGTAAACTCCAGATGAGGTATATGCGCTGTCGGGAATATATATCTCCCTATAGGGTCAATGATACGTCGGTAGTTCTCCCGTCCCTCCTGATAGTTTCAACATCGTGGGGAGTTTGAATGACCAAATGGATGTCCTCGTTCAATCTCCCAATGATTTTGTACCCCATCGATAGATATCCCACTCCCGACGTTGTCGTTGAGAGACTGGGCCTTTTTTCTTTTTAATATTCCTATCATTGCTTTTATTTATTTGTTTTTTAATCTTGATTTGCATAACCTAAAATTAAACCAAAATCAACAATTCATCAAGGAAATCTAAAGTTTTCACATACATTGAAATTAAACAAAGTTGTCCATAGTATTATTTGTTACATAAAAGAGAGAGAAGTGTACTAGATAATAATGTTTACATATAGATATAGTAGTCCACAATAATATATCTTGAGAAACATATAGGAGAAAGTGTGATGACCACGTTGTGAGCTCGTGGCTCTAAAAAATACTCCTCCAAAACATCAAATTGACCTACAATTTAATTAAATTAAAATATTTAGTGCACATTATTATTAAGATTAAATGTATGAATAAATCTCAATCCAACATTAAAACTTAAAAAAATAATACCAAAAAAATTACTAAAAAAATATGAAGATATAACTTAAACTTACAATCATTTTTAAACAATGTTGAATTAGGGAGAAGTCAGTGACATAGTTAGATTAGAGGTGCCTACACCCTACACACTTTGTCAATCCAATCGTTTTAAATTTGATTTATAATCCATAATGATTTCAAACCCCTCCCCCTTCCATTTCCTCTCCAACATAAACACAAGAACCACAAGCTTAGGAAGAAAACTTGGCTAATCTAACCCTCATGAATTGCATACCACTTTAATGTGTGCTACAAAATAATTCTAATAACCAAACTACCATAACTACAGGATATCCAACAATTCATTATCAACTAATCATACTTAATTTGATGATGACCAAATATCACAATGTTCACTATAATTAGAATATTAATTAATCATACCTAATTCAATGATCCTTCTTTTTTTATTATACCATTTGTTCGATCATTTTTTTTTCATTTCTTCCATCTGTCTCGCATGATCCTCTTTCATTTGTTTTTAGACTCTTCAATCTCCTTATTCTTTGATTGGGATTGTTTGAAATTAGCACTTAGTTCCCTCACTTCTTCCATATCATGCATTCCTACGGTAGATGAACTTGATGAGCTGCTACCTCTCTTTGACTTAGGTTTGGGGCTCCAACCAAGACCTTTTACATGACTGGGTCGTCTACCCAAATCTGTCTCATAAATTTCGTCTATTATTAGTGGTTGGGTCCCTTCTGGAATGAGGTTTGCTTGTAATTCTAACATTTAATGCTGCACATATAATTAAATTGTGTAAATACAATTGACTAAACTATTTTTTTAAATGAAAAAATAAAGTTGAATATATGTGCATCCTCAGCAACTTGATTTACAAACTCCCTACTTTTAGAGTGTGTTTCTTTGAACAGGTCAATAGGTTCCACAAGTCGGCCTTGTTTTTTTTGCAACTTAGATTGAATGCATAAGAACGTCTTCGACCCACCTACATGATCAAATGGTAAAGCCTCTTGATTCTTTTTATTGGTCCCCAAAATTTTTTATATTTAAAAAGATATTTATAGAGACATTCCATAATAGTAAAAATGCCAATTAACATAAAAAGTTATAAAAATATACCATGAATTCATCCTTCCATTTCTCTCCAAACAAAACAAACTCTGAACTTTAATCGATAGCAATTAGTCTTTATACTTCCTTCATTAATCCCTATTTTGAAAAATTTAAGTATGCAATTTTTATGCATGTAATGATTTAGTTTGTGTAATTTCTAAATATATTTGGACCCCTAGTTTGCTTATTGATCTATATATATGTAAGAAATTTTATTAAATTTTAATGACCATAAATTTGTCAAGTTTAATCAATTTTAACGCTAAATTGTAATTAAATTTCATCAAATTGCACCTCAAATTTATATAAGTGAAACAATTTTAAACTAAACTCTTCAAAGTATTTCTATTTTAGCCCTTTAATAAGTTTTTCTCTAAATACATGGTTAAAAAAGTTCATTTGAGCATACAATTTGTCTATTCCTGTAATCAAGGACTTGCATTTTTTTCTTCAATCACTGCATGATAAGACAATTAGAAAAGCCAAAAGTGCTTTTGGAGAACAATTTTAAGTAACTTTTTGAAATAATTAGATAAGATTCATTTGCAAGTATCAACTTTTTGAAAGCAACTTCCATGAACCACTCTTAGATTTTCAATTACTAAATCAAGGTAGATTTATCACTTTCTAAATCCAAGAATCACAGCTCAACAAACTTGAACATACGAAAAATAGAAAACCCTATACGAAATCATATGAACTTAACCTAAATCATACGAAAAATTCAAATGAAAAGAAACTTACCTTTAGACGACGATTTGGCTGAAACGAAGAGGCGAAGAAGGATAGGGAGACGTGACGACCGGAGACAGAAAGAACAGAGACGAGATTGAAAAAGAGGCAGGGAGTGGCACACGGTTGTTGCCCTAGGTTCTCAAATCTGCAAAACTAATTGCAGATATGAGATTAAGGGGTTTTTTAAACCCATCTCCCGACGGGCCATCGAGACCCCTCGGGAGTTATGTCAAACTCCCGACGATCTAATTAATGCATCGGGAGTTTGGTCTCATCTCCCACACCTATTTGCTATCCATCGGGAGTTGTACATAACTCCCGACAAGAACTATACGACGTCGGGAGTCAGTGAATACTCTCGATGCTCACTTTACAGAATCGAGAGAGATCCTATCTCCCAACTATTCATCTCAATGATTGTTTTGGGCGTCAGAAGATTTCCTTTTCTTGTAATATTAATATTTTCGAATATCTAAAGATTTGACTATTTAAATTTTAAATAACAGATGGTCCTATGAGTTTTGTTCCAAAGGTTGCTGAAGAATCTTTGACTCAAATACCTTAGTTTTTTTTATTGTTTATAACTAACTTTGTAACTGGTTAGCTGGTATACTCTATAAATACCTCTGATTTTAAATTCAACAGAGAGTTATTATCATTTTCTTTAGTTTTCTGTAAAATAATAAAACTGTATGCAATCTTCATCAGTAAAAGAATTCAGATCTTCCCGTGGTGCTGTTGTTGCATCGTCGGTCGTTCACAAAGATGATATGACTAAGTTATGACATATGAGACTTGGTCATATGAGTGAAAAAAAGGATGCAAGTTCTATTAAAAAGAGATCTTTGTGGGCACATGGTGCAGGATTTTAAATTTTATGAATATTGTTATTTGGGAAGCTTCATCGCAGCAAGTTTCCAAGAGGTGTTCATCGTACAAAAGGGACACTTGATTATATTCATTCAGACTGTTGGGGACCTTCCAAAGTTGAATCTATTGGAGGCAGTAGGTATTTTTGTCTATAATTGATGATTACTCAAGAATGACTTGGGTTTTTATGATGAAATATAAAAGTGAAGCCTTCAAGAATTTCAAGCAGTGGAAGATATTGATTGAAAATCAAACTGGGAAGAAGATCAAAAGGCTGCGAACTGATAATGGTCTAGAATTCTGTGGATCTGAATTTAATGAGTTCTGTAAAGCTGAGAGAATTGTTCACCATCACACTGTTAGGAATACTCCACAGCAAAATGGGGTTGCAGAATGTATGAATCAGATGTTGTTGGAGAGAGCAAGATGCATACTCTTTAATGCAGGGCTGACTAGAAAGGTTTTGGGCAGAAGCAATAAATACATCATGTTATCTGATCAATCGTGAATCTCACACAGCTATTGATTATAAAACACCTTACGAGGTGTGGTCTGATAAGCCTGCAGATTATTCTTTATTAAAAGTTTTTGGTTGTACTGTCTACAATCATGTTAATGAGGATAAATTAGAACCAAGAGCTAAAAAGGGTATATTTGTGGGTTGTGGGGATGGAGTTAAGGGAGATATAAAGTCTGGTCACCTTCTGAGAATAGAGTCATACTTAGTAGGACTATGATATTTGATGAAAATTCCATGTTTAACTCAACTGTAAAGCCTTTTGTGACGTCTACTGATGTGGGAGAAAGTAGTAGTGTTGATAAACAAATGGAGATGCAATTCACTTCAGCTATGAATGAATTACAACATTAAGATGGAGAAGATCGACACGTTACTATAGAAACTGATGTGCAACCAAAAATTAATGTGCCTAGAACGTCAGAAGTTGCTTTGCCTGAGAACTCTAGATCACGAGTAGATCAACCGAGCATAGCACGTGATAGAGCTAGAAGAGTTGGTGTTGGACCTCTTGTGAGGTATGGTTTTAAAGATAAGATTACTTTTATGTTGCAGGTTACTGAAGAGGTGGATCCTCATAAGCCATCCCCTATAGACAAGCTGTGTCATGTGGTGAGTCTGCTAAATGACTTGCTGCTATGGGGGATGGGATGGAATCTCCTGACAAAAATCAAACTTGGGAATTAGTTAAACGACTTAAGGAGAGAAAAATTATCACTTGTAAATGGCTCTTCAAGAAAAAGGAGGGAATATCACTGTCAGAGGGCATTAATATAAAGCTCGAATTGTTGCTAGAAGGTTCACATAAAGGGAAGGAGTTGATTATAATGAGATCTTCTCACCAATAGTCAGACATACTTCTATCAGGGTGTTATTAGCTATAGTAGCACATCAGAATTTGGAACTTGAACAACTAGATGTGAAGAAAACTTTCTTACATGGAGAGTTGATGCCTTTCAGAACTACCTTAGAAGCCTTATTGATACATTGCTCCACCTTTACCTTCAAAACTGTAACCCTTGCTATCGAGTACACTAAAGGATATCAAACTCTTCTTCATTAGTGGAACATGCCTAACCTCTTTTAAAGTGTAGAAGGCACCATTATGTATCCGTATCTTGACTGAGCTGATTCCAACTATCTTGCACACAACACCATTAGCCATGCTAACATTCCTTCCATCTATTTGTTGATAGGTTGAGAACCACTCTTTATTTGAGCACATATGATAAGATGCCCCAGAATCAAGAACCCACACATCATTAGAATGTGACTGTTCATTCACAACTAAAGCTAAATCTCCTTCAGAATCGATCTCGACTTCTTTAGAATCAATCTCAACTTGTGCAACAGAGGCGGATGCTTCCCTTTTGTCACTTTTTTCCTTCTTTTCTTGATTCCTTTTTATCTTTGGACATTTGGTTTTTTAATGCCCATTTTCTTTACAGTAGTTACAAATATCATCTGATCTAGAACCCTTTGACTTCGAAGACCTTTTATTCTGGTTCGAATTCTACTTACCAAAATTCTTACGTCTTTTGCTTTCTGTAGCAGCTAACCCAGATGCCTGACTTTCTGTAACTGAACTTCCTGCATTCTGATGGTCCTCTCTCATATGCAACGTGGACTTTGTATCTTCTAAGGTCAGAGTTTCTTTTCCTTCAATATACGAGTCAATGAAAGTCTCATAAGACAGCGACAAAGATGTCAACAGAATTAGGGCAACATCTTCATCATCAACCTTAACCTCTACATTACGCAGATCTAATAAAATTTTATTTAATTGATCAAGATGGTCTTGTAGAGACGTACCTTCTTGCATACGTAGATGATACAAACATTTCTTCAGAAACAACTTCTTGGTTAAAGATTTCGTCATGTAAAGACTTTTCAACTTCAACCAAAGACCAGCGGCAGTTTTTTCATGTGCGACCTCGATGATGACGTCATTAGCCAAACATAGCATGATTGTCGAATGAGCCTTCTCCTCAAAAGCCTACCACTCTTCGTCATCCACGACAACCTTCTTTGAATTACCCATCAGCGGCGCCTATAGCCCCTTCTGCTTTAGCAAGGATCGCATCTTGATCTACCATAAACCAAAACTGTTCCTCCCGGTAAATTTGTCGATTTTTACGTTCACGCTAGACATCTTCAATTTTCGAACAAATGCGGAATTTCGAAAAAACCTTAACAAGGCTCTGATACCAGTTTGTTGTGAAATCGACAATTAAAGAACACAAAAAAGGAACGTAGAGATAGAGAAGATCAACACACAGATATACATGGTTCACTAATAGTGTGTTAACTACGTCCACGGGCAGAGGGAGAACAATATTATTTGAGAGAATCTTTTCAAAAATTACATTAAAAAAAAACGGTGCCTCTAGGGTTAGAGAGTTTATATAGTGCACTATTCTAAACCCTAGGGTCAAAATCGTAAATAACTACAAATAAATAAATATGATGAATATGAAATCTGAATAAATATGCGAGACTCCCGTACTTGGTTGTTCAAAGCACCGACAAACAGATTCAAGGCATTTCAACAGAAAGGATATGCGAGTACCCATTGGGGAAAAGATTGTATTCTAATTTTAATTTTACATAATAGGCAAAGAATATATGTGACGGAAACAGAATACACATGATCAATTAAGCATACAAATATATATAGAAATTAAGAAGAAGAAAAGATTCGAAAAATGTACGTTTGAAGACTAGTGTTCAAAAACACGATTTTCTCTCCAAAAACATCAAACATGAACAATAAAAAACACAACAACAAGTGTTCAAAAACAACAGACACCACCATGTGGAGACATCGGTATTCTCGAGGTAGAGAGCCATAGAGAGTTTATGAGCTTCTTTGAATAATTTGGAGAGGGAATGGTTTTCTTTTTAGAGAAAAAAATACTTTTCTAAAACCTTCAACAACTTCAATATTTTCAACACCTTACAACTCTAACACATTTTTGAGTATTTATAATAGTGCACGTGGAAGATGAAAGAACCTTTCTTTTCATCTTCCAAATAATAATAAGAGAATTGATTGAAGAAAATGAAAGGTTTATAAGTTATATGAAGAAAATGAAACGTTTATGTAATTAAAAAATACATATAATTATATAAAACTAATTTTCATTTAATTGATATGTACTTTAATTAACAACCTATTTTATGTAATTAAAAAACATACATGTAATTAAATAAAACTAATTTTTATACTTTATATATATACTTTAATTTGATATTATAAAAAAAAATCTCACAATTATCTAATATGAATCAAATTCATATTAAGTTTGATATTTTCTCTCAAACAATATTTCATATAATTTTATATAAATAATTTCCTTTATTAATTTGAACAATTCAAATTAATCTAAATTAATTCAATTCTCATTTTATCCCAATTCAACTATTCAGGGGACCTTATAGACCTATAGTTTGAAGCTCCAATGGTACTCGATTAATTAATCAAACTCTTTGATTAAATTAATCAACTTTCATTAATTGTTAGTCACTCTACTAAAGACCGACAGCTGCACTCTTTGCACTACATATATATTTCTATGTCCATCAGATACAACCAATCAACGGTACGTTAACCCTTCACAAATTGCTCGTAAGTATAGTTGGACCAAAATTACCATTCTGCCCCTATCATTACATCTAACTCCTTAAGTACCACTGATCCCTCTAATGAATAATAAGTCATAGTCCAACTATGACTAAACCCCTCTCAGGCCAGGGAGGATGTGGTGCCACATTGTTCAAGCCTCGGAATTAGCTCTTAAGGGAATAATTTATCTACAGTCTCTAACTATAAAGAATAAGTTATTTTCTTCTTGCGTAGTTGTGTTCCCAGCTCCCTAATTAGATGAATCCCCAAAATGTAGACATATTGAGTCGGTGAAACTAACCACTCTCACCTATACAAATCAAAGGGCCACCTTGATAGGCAGAATTTCACAACTCATTCAGGATTCAGGTCAAGTCACCTATGGTCATCCTGATGAAATGCAAGTCTCATGTATCAACAGTATTATATAGAGAGACTCACTAGAAGAATTTCGGGCTTTAATGTTGGTTGACAACCGAAATTAAAGATAGTGTTATTAAATCCCTTTAATGTCAGTTGTCTTTAATGTCGGTTTTAAACCGACATTAAAGGGCTTTAATAACACTATATTTAATGTCGGTTGCAACCGACATTAAAGCCCTTTAGTGAAATTTGTAACTGACATTAAATCCATTTAATGTCGGTTTCAACCAATATTAAAGCCCAGAATCTGTCCGTTTTATCAATTATTGTTTATTTTTTTAAATTCCATTGTCGAATCTATTTTTTGGTTAAAAAGTATAACATGACACATCATCATCGAACACTATGGCTATGACATATTATTTATGTATGGATTGAAAATCTATTACATTTAATCCACAAATTCTGCTATAAAATTATAATTTAAAAGGTCGTACAATAATTCAGCCCTTGAAAACACAAATTACAAGTAATACAAACATTATGAGTTTACTGTCCCTCTCCACTTGGTAAGTATGGATCCTTAATAATTCTTGAACAAACCCCCCTAGCTTCAGCAGTGTCTGGTTATAGGCATCTTTGTCTGACCACTGTTGTTCAAAGGATCACAAACAAAAAAGGTTTAAGATAAAGTATTGAAAGTGAAAATGTGATCAGAATTCATATTCAACTAACCGTGTTTATTGGGAATGTGTATAAATGGTACATTCAAGGAAAAATTCTTTACTAGAGTTCTCCAAGAAAAAGCATAAAAAGGTTGCGATACCAAATCTTTACTTCTTTGTTGCACCTGCAAAACAAGAAAACTCAATAGTTGAATAAATGAGAGAATCTTCTTTTTAAAACTGTGAGTCATCAACTAAAACTTATTAAAACGGTCAGTCAAACATTCTTTTAGTGTATTTAATTAGCATAATGCATATGTTCTCAAGCCAATCAATCGTTTAGTTCCTGCTTCTATCGCTTAGTTCCAGCGGCCCATCATGTAGCTCAATCGTTTAGTAAACGACCTTGCGCATAGGCTATCGTTTAGCTACCGCGCCCATCATTTACCTCCATCGTTTAGCGCTGATGCCTTATCATCTAACGCATTCGCCTATCGCTTAACGTCATCACCTATCGCTTAGCATTCCACCTATCGTGTAGCGCATCTACTCATCGTCTAGGGCTCATGCCCATCCCGTAGCGCCATCGTGTAGTCTATCGCTTAGCGCTCGCGTATATGCTATATGATCGTCTAGCGCTCGCCTACACAATCGACGATCGTCCAACGCTCGTCTACACGATCGTCCAGCGCCCGCGCATATCTACACGATCGTCTAGCGCATCGCTTAGCTCCACACATTTACTATACGATCGTCTACCTCATCGTTTAGCTCCCCACATTACTACACGATTGTCCAACACCCGTCTACATGATCACGTACCTTATTGTTTAGCTCCCTGCATTGCTACACGATCGTCCAGCGCCCGCCTACACGATCGTCTACTTCATCGTATAGTGCTACCCATTTGCTACATGTTCATCTACCCAACGCCTTACGCTCAACATTTCGCTTTCACTACTCTTGCTCACGCATATCCAACGCAGGAGCAACTCTGCAATGCCTCTTGCCAATACTTCAACAAATGTATCATATACAACAAAACCATTAATCAAATCGAATTTCAAAGGCCATAGACACATAAAAAGGCCCAAATCTAGGAGTAGAGAGACATATTGAAGTGAAACCCCAACTGGCTTTCATTGAGACATTTACATAAACAGTTGAAAGTCGTAACATAAGAACAAAAATTGCTATGAGTTTAAGAGAGGAAAGAGAAGAAGAGCATATTGATCTGGACGAACAACGAACGGCTAACTTCAAATCTTCAGATCTGAACTTCAGATCAAGCGACGAACGAGTGCGGGTTGCACGACGACTGGGTGCGACGGTGCGAGTTGCACGATGAACAGACCTGCATGGAAGCCAGATCTACACCACGACAGACTCTTTACCCACGATCGACGGACGAATGCTAAGGTTTGGAAGAGAAAAGTGAGAAAGAAAAGGGTCTAAAGAGTGAAGTGTGAGAATGAGAGGAAAAAGAAAATATGGGGAGAGTGAAGAGGGAAAAATGGAAAAAAAAAATGGGGGTAAAATAGAAAATAAGGGGAGAGTGAAGAGGGAAAAATTAAGCGGGTCTTTAATGTCGGTTTAAAACTGACATTAAAGGTACCCCTACAATGTCGGTTTAAAACCGACATTAAAGATTCACTTTTTTAAAAAAACGACATTATACATCCGATTTCACTTTTTTCAACCAACATTAAAGCCTAAAATTCTTGTAGTGACTATACATTTCGTAGTCCAGTCTTATACAAAACCTTTGCATAGAACACCTCTACTCATATGTCTACACATGAATTATCAGGATCCGATCATTTATAGTACTTTACAACAATTGTAACAACTACAAAGCAGGTCGTATTCATAGCGTCAACAGGATAAGATTGAAAGGATTGAATCCCGTAGCGGAAGCATTGTGAAAGTCTTGCATCCCGCAATTTAATTTTTACATAAACAAATTTAGTATACTAAAATAGAATATAAACATGTAATATAGCATGCTTTAGGGAAAAAGATTAGAAAAACTCTTACCTTTGTAGATTCCTAAGCTTCACGAACAATTCTCTTTAAGTTCCAACAAATGGCTCCTCCAACGATCTTGATCACGAACGATTTCTTGAACAATCTCGAACACTACTAGGAAAGTAACCTCGTTATTCTCTAGGATTCTAATAGAGGGATAAGTGGTATCTAACTATTGGGAGGGAGGGGGGAGAAAAGAATTTTGGAGAGTAGAGATGATTCTTTTTGTGGCTTAGGCAAAATTTTGCACAATAACACTTGTGTGTTATGTATTGTCAGTGACTGTGTCAGTGTCTCCTAAAAGGGCCATAGAGAGGTCTTTATATAGAGATGAGTCAAACATTTTTCCTAATCTTTTTCCTATTTCCATTTTTCACGATTAATTAGTTAAATAATACTTATTTAATTAATTTAGCTCAATTAATTCAATAACACTTATTTAATTGATTAATACAATTAAATAATACTTATTTACTTTAATTTTCACATTAATTAAATAACTGTTAAATCTAATTTAATGTATATATATTTAATTATCATAAACATTATATGTGCAATATATCTCTATTAATTAATTCTTTGTGAATCTAATTCACTTGAATTAATTAATTGAAACTTATTCAAATATTACTTTCTAATTCAATTTAAATTATAGATCATATCCACAATTAATTATATATTAATTACATTAATTTATGGTTTCTTTAAATTAATTTGAACAATTCAAATCATCCCTCTTAAATATCCGCTAATGAGCTAACAGGGGACCTGGTAGATCGTAGATCAGAAGCTCCAACAATATGATATTAATTAGCTAAACTCATTAACCAAGTTAATCAATATTCGTTAACTGTGGGTACACTCCACTAAAGACCCACAACTACACTCTTCTCACTACATGTATATTTCTGTGTCCACGGATATAAACCAATAATAGCAAATTAGTTCTTCATGAGTATCCGTAACTCCAATTGAGTCAAATTATCGTTTTACCCTTGGGTTACCTCTGATTCCTTAAGAATGAACAATCTATTTGTGGTCCAACCAATAAACAGAAACCTCTTTCGGGCCAATGAGAGAGTAGGGTCCTTTGTTCAAGTCTCGAACACACCACTTAAGGGGACACTCATCTATTTACCCTTAAGGCAGGAAGAGTGAATTCCATCTTGTATTATTATGTTCCCAGCTTCCCACTCAGTCCTGTCCCCAAAATGGTAGGTATATTTGGTTGACAAACTGACCACCCTCACCCATACAAATCAAAGGATAATCCTTCGTGAACAAGAGTTCATAATATACTCAGGATTAAGACTAAGTTGCCTAGGTCATCCTATTAAAATAGGAACCTAACTAGTTAGTGGTGTTACATCTAGTGGTTACTATTTCGTTGTCCAGTTTTATGCAAACTCATTGCATAGGAAACCTCCACTTGTATGTCAACTACATGAATGCTTTGGATCATTGCGTTTGTATCAAATACAAAGTAAGCCGTATCCATAATGTTACCAAGATAAGGTACCCAACCTTATCTCTATACTATAAACCCTTCAGGTTGCATCTTGAACATTAATTCTTATATGTTTGCACATACAGTTCAAGACTCATAAGGCAGCTTTGGATTTAGGGATATTAAGACAAAATAGACAAACAACACAAACAATAACATTTATTGAATTAACATTCATAACTCTTTATTGATGACAATCAATTAATAACATTTACTATCTACGAGTTTTAAGGCATAAAACCCAACAAAGGTACCCAACGTTATCCATCTACTACAAATCGTTTAGGTTATCACTTAAACATGATCCGTCTGTATGTCTCTATATACATATTTAAATTTCAGAAGATAATCCTGGATCTTAGTTTATTGATTTTGTAGATAAATGCAACTAAATGATAAATAAAATAGCTTTTTATTTTAGGGACAGTTGCAAATATAGACATTAGACCCAAAGTATTAACAAATATAATATAATGTAAAAAAAAATTATAAATATGGCCAAATTTAAATAGTCTATCAATGATAGACCATACTATTGGTAGAAGTTTATCAGTGATAGACCATATCACTAGTAAGAGTCTATCAATGATGGAAGTCTATCGCTGATAGACTTGTCTATATTTGCAATTTTTTTTAAATGATGTTATACACTTGGTTATTATTCTTAAAAATGCTATACCCTTTATTTTATTAGATAAATAAACTGTTTGTACATTACAACTACAACTACAAGATCCATGATATTTAGGGCATCAACCCCAATAATATGAACTCCAAATATCATATCTCTACTTAGTGCCTTAAACAACCCTTAATTATTCTTTTAACAAATTGAGAAGAAACAAACTTACGTAAAATTGGAAAACCATAATTTAAAAATTGAGATGAAAGAAACGTAAAATTTAAAAAACAAAAATAAAAAAAAAAGAAAAACAATATTGTTATGGAAGCCATAAATATTGTTTTGTTACAACAATGATATTAAATTTCATTTCCACGTAGACATCCACATGAGGAATTGACATTTTCATTATATCCTAAAAAAATCATCTAATTATAAAGTAAACAACAAGATATTACTACTTGAAGTATAATATAAACAATAAAGACGTTAACTCGCTTAAAAATCATAATATATTTATTTATAAATTTAAATTTTTTCTTAATTTTTTTTATAATATTTATAGAAATTTATCCACGTTCATATCTTATCAATATTTTGATCAACATTTCCACAAAATTAATACCTCCGATGCTTCCATCAACATTTTAACTCTTTCATTATTTCCTTATCCGAGCTTGAAGGGAGGGCGGTGTATAGATGAATTAAATTGAGAGGAAAAATGAGATTTGTCTCACTTTTTGAAAATGAGGGTCTTTTACTCTTTATTGATGTCAATACCGGGTGAAATTACCAAAATGAAATACTTGTGCACGCCGAACGACCCAATCTCGCCCTTCGCACTTTCGCTCTCACACAAATCGTCTCCTAACTCCTCTCTCCCTTTTTCTCATAATCATTCTCTCCTCACGATCTCGCTCTTTCACCGGATCTAGCACTATCTCACTCGTCGAAGAAGGATCTCGCACTCTAGAGGAGAAGAAGAAGAAAGAAAAAAAAATGTAGAACGATGAGGGCGGAAGAGAGAGAGAAAATTGATGTAATTTTGTAAAATTGGTTGAAGATGATGTAAGCAAGAGGTTAAAAAAAAATATTTTCTAAAAAAGTGGTGCATTTTTTATATTGGGCCTCCAAAATGGGTAAACCATACTATTTTCTCCCTAGGTTGCCGATGAAATGCTGTGGAATTCTTTGTTTGAACCAAAAACTCGCAATTTATGAGTGTGTCACCACTTAATTGTTCGTCGTTAACTTTCTCTAAAGCTTGTAAATTTTATTGGAAAATAGCCCATTGGGGGTTTTATTTTGGAAAACATGCCCAGTTTTAAAAACAATGTTTTTTTGACCCCCATGCAGCAATCGCGTACGAACAAAGGATTTCATAATCATCAAACTTGCGACAAGTGCATGTTCTTGCGTGAATATTTACATGGCCTCCTAAACCTCCATTATCACCTCGAACTCATGTTGGTCAATTGGCCTAACTTCATGTTTGCTTGTTTTGTCTGCCGCATCATGAATTATTGCCATTGCATAGTTCGACAGTCTTAACGTACTGTTTGATGCATCCGTTCGACGTTTGTGATACAAGTCCTGTAACCAACCTCTAATATGGTCTAGAAATGACATGATTGATAGCTGTCGTTCATCTTTTAACACTCTGTTTATGCACTCTGCGAGGTTTTTCGTCATTTGATTGTACCTTCTGTTACATTGGTACATCCTAGCCCACCGTTCAAGATCAATATCTTCTAGGTATTTGAGTGGACCTGGATACCTTGCAAATTGACTCCGATGGTAGTTGAATACTGACTCATGACTTGGCTTGGCTGCTTTGTCGAAAATATCCAAAATACCTTTATTCTTAAAATTAGCTATAAATTAGCTTTCAAGTGATGGATGCAGATACCATGAAATGCCTCTGGGAAGACCGTGATTACACATCTTAGTTGCTGAAAAAACCACACCCAAGATTCATTAGTTTCTCCACCAGATATACCAAAACGACTGGGTATATTTGATTATTTCCATCGACCTTAGTCGCAAGCAGGAGTTTACCACTGTACTTACCCTAAAACAGGGCAAATGTAGTTCAGAAACCCTCTAATGGAAACACTAAGAGCCATGAAGACATGCTTGAAATATTTATCTTCTTGCACTTCATATTTAAATGTTGAACCAGGATTTTCAATTTGTAAGGCTTCACCAAATTTAGGTAACTTCTTGTAGGATTCTTTTGGTGACCCCCAAGTAAGCACTAACGCTTCTTCCTTTACCTTCTATGCCTTGTCATAACTTAAACTCACACCAAACTCTTGTTTTATATCCTTCACAATGTCCTTCGGTATGAATGACTAACGTCTTCAAACCTTGACGAAATTAAATGTCCGAAAATCCAACTAGAAGATTGTCTATGATCGTTAGTCAATATTTCATTTCTACATGTGTCGAGATTGTCATACTTAGAAATCTTAAATATTTCAAATTTTTTCAATTTAACGGATGAAGTTTCCATTTGCATTCTTCAACTAAGCATACAACTTTGTATAATGTTGTGTTCGACTTTTTCACCCTAAACTGAAAGCCTCTAATTACTAATATAGATAACCACATCTTTAAATCCTTCTTAGATAGAAATATGTCATCAACTTGCACATCTTTAGAAGAATAAGACTGACCTAGCATGACGATTGTGTTACTAGATGGATGTGACAAGTTACGACCCGTTGCATGTGACGAGCCTCCATAGTCTTTAATCGTTCGTCTTCTCCATGCATTGTATGGTGGGTATTAATCTTAGGTTCCTCTCCATCATCCTTCTCCCTCCAAGACCAACCATTGAAATATTGACCTTGATCTACATCATCCCCTAAGTTATGAGTCACCAAATTACTAGGCGACGAAGTAAGTGATGGATTAAAATATATGAGGGGAAATGGACTATTTGACTCCATCTTGCAATGTGCTGACCTAGATGTTGAAGGGATTTCTTCAGTTCGTCGAATATGTAAATTTTTTGGATGAAATCCTTGGTTACTTGAACACTTTGGAAGCGTGGATATGTAAAGAGGTATTACTGAGACCTTTTCCTATGTGAGGAATGTGTGTAGATCTTCATCATTTCGAATTACAAATGCAGGAGCTTTGGATCTCAATTGAAATATACATCTTATAATAAGATTATACTCATCTGACATTGTACCACTTATCCTATAAACTTTGGCCAGGAATTCATTATAGGTCGTGCCAACCTCAATGTCACACCCCTGCAACTCTCCTCCATCGTAATCCTTTTCCCTTTCATTCCAAATGCCACCGAAACAAATCCAAACATGAGGCATTTTCCTACAATTTATAATAAAAATGTATTAATGTAATGTAGTTAAAGAAAAAAGTAAAATTAAAAAAAAATTGGCCCGGTGGTCCACCATGTCGAGTACAACATCGAGCCAAAAAAAACAAAATGCTTGGTTTTTTGTATGCCCGGTCGGGCCAGATTTAACTCTATCGGGCCTCGGACCAGTCCCAACTCGATTCCTATCCCATACCCAGGAAGACCAGGTCAAACAATTAATTTCATACCCGGTGAAGCCCGGCCAGGAATCAAACTTATTCCAACAATTGTTTTGTACCCGATGAAGCCCAGTTGGGTAATTTCAACTCATTTGCTTTCTACCCGGTGACGTCTCGGTGAAGCCTGACTCGGAATCAAACTTATTCCAACAATTATTTTGTACCTGGTGAAGTCCGGCCGGTAATTTCAACTCATTTGCTTCCTACCTGGTGAAGCCCGACCAACTAGGCGCAAAGAACCAATCAGACTGACCTAGTGGATAAATCTAGAATACAGAAACAAAAAATCCAACTATGAATAGATATCTGACTTTCGGGTAAGAGTATGAACATCTATTTAAAAAAAATTTTGCTATTTTTTTGTGTTTTTTTTTTAAATTTTAAATATGCATTATAAAAGGAAAAGAAACAATCAACAAAGCAAGAATAAATCACACTCCAAAAAGGTCGTTTATTTTTGTCAATTTTTTCAGAAATTATCGAACTATTGAATACATACGAAATGAATAAATCAAACTATTGAAATACATACATTCGTACGGAGTGTACAAAATTACAACTTCATGAAATATAAGTTTTAGATTTGACGATTTCGTTCTGGAATAATTTGGTGAAGAGAACTTTTTGTGGAGTTATAAACAAATCAAATTTGGTGGTGAAGATATTTTTGTGTGAATATTTTTTTATTAGTGGTTTTTTGATAAATTAAATTTTTTGTAAATAAATTTAGGTGGATAATTTTTGGTGAATTAATTTGGTAGGTTGGTTGTTGAAATTGGAAGTGAGAATTTAATAAGGGATAAGAGTAATTGGAATTTTTTGTGTGAATAATTTTTGGATAAATTAATTTTTTGTAAATAAATTAAGGTGGAGAATGTGAATTAATTTGGTAGTTTGGTGATTGAAATTAAGACTAATTGTACAACCAATATTTATCATGCTTACATCATTTACATCATCAAGTGGTTAAAAAAAAACTTGTTTTTCAAAGAGGGGTAAAAAATACAATGACAAACTTTCAATGGGCCATTTTCTCCAATTTTCTCATTACAAATTGGTTCTAGTTTGGAGGAAACCTAGCTAGTATTTTGAAGCATGCGAGTAATAATCATTTCAAGAACTTTGACGATTGATTTGAGTTTCCTTTCTCAAGTAATTGAAAGGTTGAATTCTTAGGATCTTGTTCAAATTTGAATTTCTTACTTACCTTGTTGAGTACAATTATCATAGTCAAGAGCTCAAGGCACGACGATGAAACAACTGATGAAAGCCTCTTTTGCGGCTTGTTTAATGGTTCTTCTTGTCGGAGAATGCTCTAGGGTTTTCCATTAGACGATTTGAGAAGAATTTTGATAGATTGAAAAGGCTTATCATCACTGTATGCTTTTGTTTTCGTTGTCCTTATACTTTCAAAATATCCATAGTTTCTGTACATTTAATAAACAATAATGATCCTCCAGTTTCATTTTTCTTCTAGTTTTAGAGATTGAAATGATCAATTTTTAAAAGTACAAAGAACCAATATATCGTCACAGGTTGGCTTAGTGGTCGATAAGTGTCATAGATTTAATAAATGACTTAGAGAGTATGAGTTCAATATATGGTGGTCATCTACCTAAGATTTAATATCCTATGAATTTTTTCAGCACCCAAATGTTGTAGGGTCAAGAGGGTTGTTCAATAAAATTAGTGGAGGTGCATATAAGTTGGCCCAAACACTCATGCATATTATAAAAAAAATAAAAAAAAATACATGAACCAAAATAAACTAAATTAAAAGTATAGGGACCAAAATGAACCAAAATCCATAATAAAATGGACAAAAGTAGTAATTAAACATCAAACCTTTACATTGTCAAAAATTCTATGCATTCCCAAATTTGAAAGGGCCAAGCTGTGGATATACCTTAATCTCAATGTTTCCAGCTAAAATTTGTAATCTAAAACAAATTGAAGGGTGGCAAGGGCCCCCTTCCTTCATCGGCTCTGCCCCTCGTCATAGCTGATTTTTCGTTTAGGTTGGATGCCTTGAGTTTATCAGTCAGCACCTTTATTGAATCAGATACTTCTGCTTTGTACACGTACATTTTGGACATGAGCAAGAAGAGGAAGAAGTTGATGGTACTAAGCACTGCCAAAAACCCATAGTAGTAGTCAAGATGAGAAGCATTCAAGTTGTTGTTGATCCATCCATTGCCATGTTTCTTTGTAAGATGAGAAACTGTTGAAAGAAGAAAACTACTTAGGAAGTTTCCAATTCCAAGCGAAGTCATCGAATACGAAGTGCCTAAACTCTTCATGCTTTCTGGTGCTTGATCATAAAAGAATTCAATCTTTGCTACTTCTGAAAATGCATCAGCAACTCCCACAAGCATGAACTGAGGAAGGAGAGTGAAAATGGTCAGGGGGAGTTGTTCTTCATTTTTTTCCAACCCATTTTTTCTAGCAACATGGAGTCTATGCCTTTCAACCAAAGATGCAATTGTCATTATCAAGATATGGAGAATCATCCCAATTCCCAATCTTTGTAACATTGTGATTCCTCTTGGATTGTTAGTTAATCTCTGCATTATCTTGACGAAGAACCTTCAAGAAAGAAGACACCAGGTTAATGGTAACACAAGAAGTCGTATGACTTGTAGCATTGGCAATAATTTTTTTAGCAAACCTGTCGTAGATGATGACACTGACTAGCATGGAGATGGTAACAAAAGCAGTTAAACTTGCAGGAGGGATTTGAAAGTGGCTACCGACGCTTCGGTCGAGGGTCCTGCCTTGCTTGATGAAAAGGGTCTGTGCCTGTGACAACATTGTGCTTGGAATGAATGTGCATATCAGAATTGGGATCATTCTCAACATCTGTTTTGTCTCCTCCACTTGAGTCACTGAACATAGCTTCCATGGATGAGTTGAGCCTGTTCTTATGGCAGCCTTGTTGAGGAACCTGCATATGCAGTGAAGAAATACAATCTCATTGAACCCCCCATATTGCACCTATGCCAATTCAGTAATCCCAAGATGTTCTACATCCATAAACACTTCAGAACCAAGTTCTAACTAAATAAAACTACTCTGATTTATACAAATTGGGCTTTTTATTCACTTTGCATATAAATCTCTGTACTTTTCTTTTGATTTCACCTAAAATAGCTCGTGTCAATGTATCTTTCCTACTTTTGATCATTGTGTGACTATGTTTGGATCTGAACACAAACGAACACGGTGATGTTAACAGGTATGTAACAACAATAATTTAGCAGCTAATGCAAGTGATTCTAATTTTAGAGATAGTAACCTCAAGGATGGAGTGGAATCAATCCTGAAAGTTCCTTGCTTAGTGTACTCCTCAAGCTGAAGCTCATGGAGTTGCCTAGGGTCATAAGGAAGAGGCTGCCTCCAATTCCAAGCAGTAGCTACAATGACCTTAGCCATCCTGATGAAAGGGCTTCCAGTGGGGAGCTTGTGCCTGTAAAAAGGTGTGCCTGCAGCAAATATGAGAATGGCTATTGCAAGGCCTACAGTGGGAATGCCATATCCCAAGCTCCATCCTACATTCTCTTGTATGTAAACAAGAGTGGTGGTGGCAAAGAGAGTGCCAAAGAAAATGCTGAACATCCACCAATTGAAGAAGGATAACTTCTGGGCCTTCTCTTCGGGATGGAAGTCGTCGAACTGGTCGGCTCCGATTGTCGAGATGTTTGGTTTGGTTCCACCCGTGCCAAGAGCCAATATGTAGAGTGCAGTGAAGAAGACAGCGAGTTGTAGCCTGGAGGTCTGCTTGCAATGTTCTGCGTTTGCATCCAAACATGGATGGGGCTTTAGGCTTGGCATGGACACTGCCAGTGTTAGAAGAGACATTCCCTGTGAAATGAATGATGTGTTTTCTCCTATTAGAGTTCAGAGCAGTTTTGTTATCAAATGAAACTGTGATTAGTTTTTGAAGAAAAAATTGGCGAATGATTTTTGGGCAAATTGCTCATCAACTCTGTTTTTGCCATTACCTAAAAAGTGTATGTTAGCAACGGTATAGGAGATCTAACGAGTAGAAATCAATATTAATTTCAAAGAAAATGATATTACGGAAGTTTAAACACAATATCTATTCTGATATCAGGTTAAATCACCCACTAATTTTAAATTTTAAATTTATAGTGCTGTGAATTTAATTATTTCTCTGTATTAGTTATCATTTCTGATCAGAAAATACTAACCTTGGAAAAATAAATACTAGTTCAAATCTTCTAATGAAACATACATCATCACATTCTTTTCCTTCCTCAATGCCATGAAACTTCTTTCATTTTTCTCACCATTTTCTTTTGGACACTTATGTCTCTTCTCTACCTTCCTCTCTCACTTATATTTCAATTTTTTCTCTCTCTTTATCTTCAACGTGAGAAACTTCTTAATTTCACATTGGCTAATTCTTCATGCACATGTCACACACGAAGCCTAATAGACAAAAGTCATAATTGAATTACCTATGATCCTGTTTATAATTATACAAATGCAAGGGATTGATAACAATTTTGTTTTAAATTTTTTATTTTTAAAATCTATATTTATTATCTCCTAAATTTCATACTATGCTGTTTTTCTTGAAAAAAAAAATTATAATTTTTAATCAAATTCTAAAAACGATTTTTTAGAAAAGATTGAGTGATAACAAAAGCAATTACTATTTATAACTCAATTTTTAAAAACTAAAAACTATAAGAATTAAAAGCTTGTGGTCTTTACCATAGATTTAGTTCTAGTTTATATAATTTTTTCATTATTATTTTTTAAAATCTTAAGAGTATTTAAAAACGCTATTAATAGTAACCCAATAATACTAATTCGAATTTGTGAGAAAATTAGCTTTTTAGTTAACCAAAAATTTTTGACAAGTCAAAAATATATATGTTAATAAAAGAAAAACATTTTGTTGGGAGATTAGTTGAATTTTGGTAATGATTTTTTTTTTCTTTTTCTTTTGATCAAATTGGAATATGGATGTTATGTCTAAATTTTGTCATTTATTTAAAAAATATTCCTATTTTTTCAAAAAATGGTAAAATAATTATTAACCTTTTATAAATATATTGAAAAAAAAAATGATTGAATGAGATGCTCATAAGGTAACGTAGTTGAATACATACAACAAGGCAGATGAAGGAGGCAACGATGAAGGTGCGGTAACGACCGAGATGGGCATCGGCGATGTAGGCGCCAAAGATGGGAGTGATCCAAACAGTTGCAGTCCAGTTGGTGACGTTGTTAGAGGCAGTGACAGTTCCTTGATGAAGCTTATCCGTCAAATAAGTAATAAGATTGGAGGAGACGCCGTAGTACGCCGTCCGCTCGAACACTTCGTAGACGACGATGAAGAAACAGGCTGACCAACGACCTCTGTGGGATCGACGGACGGGATTGCCTTTCAAATCCACGCTTCCGTCTTTGCTGTAATCATCCTCAACCCCAAACCTTTCTTCTACAAAAGGATATGATCTTTCGCTTACTCTCATTATTATTCAATATTGTTCCTTTCCTTTCAACCTTCTCTCTTTTACCATCACAAATCCCTCACAATATCCACACATATATATATGAAATCAATTCTTAATGAAGTGAGAGGATTTTGTCGGAAATAAACTAATGTTTTCATTAGAGAATAAAACAGCGGGATTAGTTTTTATTTGATTCAGTTTATTGTTGATTCAGTTATTAATTCTTTACTTTTTTTTTCCTTCCAATTTTCCTTAGGTCTTTTTGTTATTTTCAAATTAAAATTAGGTATTTTTTTTATATATAGATTGAAATTTAACATTTTTCTCTTGGTCTTTTTCTAAGGGACCGTTTGATTTAAAGTTTTATGCTGGAATAAGATATCTGGAAATAAAAAATGATTATATTTATAAACAAAAATTGTATTTGTAGATTAATAATTTAAAGAATAAACAATATTAAATATATCAATAAAAAGTTAATTACGAATTAATAATAATTTTAATTATAAATATTTGAAGACTAAGTAATTTATAATTAAAATTAACCAATTAATATATTTAATGAACGTCATATTAATTATAATCTAATACTTAAATATTTTTATTATTAATTAAGTTCAACATTAGTAATTTTAATTTTAATTAAATAATATAAGAAAATATATTTTAATGGACAATATATTATATAAAAAAGGAAAAAAATGAGATAAAAATATGATATATTAATAAAGAATACTAAAAAGTATTTGATAAATATGATATGTTAATAATGAATGAAGTATTAAAAAATTAATCACAATAAATAATTAATTTCTTATAAATAATCAGTGATGATTATATATACATAATGAATGATTAAATTAAAATTAATCTCAATAAATAATTACTTGATTATTAAAAAAATAAAAAAATAAAAAATTATTATTATTGAAAAATGAAGTTTAATAGTAACTAAATTTAACTAATCTTGGTTTACTAATTAAATATATTTAAGCAAGTGTTACTAATCAATTAATAGTTTATGTAAAAAAAAAAATCCATTCATTTAATAAATTTTTATTATAAAAATAAGTTAAGTGAATATTTTAATGGAACATTATCAATTTATTAAAATAAATATTTATATTATTTCTCTTAAATTAATATTAATTAATTAATTAACTAACCATTCAAAGTAAAATTATATGTAAAATGGAAAACAGATAAAGAAGGGAAAAGAGAAAACTCACCTTTTTGAAAGAGAGTAGAAAACTCTTATATGTGGGAAATGAGGGTGTCTCGAAATAAGGCAAAGTATTGAAAACTGTGAAATAAATATTGGAATTGGATATTTATGTCAATTCTCATGCAGAAAACCTTCCAACCAAACGACCCTTAAATGACAAACATATATGTACTATAATAATTGGTCATTTTCCTAAACAACAAATATATATGCATCATAATAATTAAAATACTGAAAGGAATTTAGGATTAGAGATAAATTTTTATATATATATACCCTCAATTTGGTTCTGTTTTGACTTATTTTTTCAATAAAACTAACCCAAAAATCACTATTAGTTTTCTCCAAATATGAACTAAAGTATCTAATTTTATACTTAAAAAACCCAAGTGTTTTAACTCTTTGGTTGATTGATCTTTGGTCAAGTTTTGCAAATCCCATCTTTTCTTTTCTTTTTCTTTTTTTTTTCTTTTTCTTTTTTTCTTTTTTTCTTTTTTTTTTTTGTCTTCTTCTTTCTCTCGTCAACCAAATTACTATTATTTTTCTTTAGTAATTAAAGAGAACTTGGACTTCATATACAATATCTTACTTTTTTTTTTTTTTTTGAGAAAATATACAATCTCTTAATTACTCTTAGTATACACACCTTAAAATTATATATACTTCCTATGCAAGTATTGTACTAGTTGGAGTATCTATTGACTTTTTGATGTGGTATATTTTATTCAAAATTAGAACATTTTAAGCCATTGCCATCCTACCACTATAAAGATTTTCATTTTACCTTGTTTTTATGTTGCCTCATGGCGTTATTATAATTTCTTTCTTTTATAAATAACTGGGTTATGCATGCATTCTTTTTGTGGGTTATACAATCTATTTTCTCGACTCCAATGTCTATTTATTAGATTTTGATAAAATATTATAAGTGCAGTTTGTCCCACATTTATTAAATTAAAAAATAGGATGGATTCCAAACCTATAAAAGGAGCCTGTGCCTCTAATTTTAAGTCGTCTTAGTTAAAAACAATTTAAACTTGAGTGTGAAAAGAGGTGTATGTAGTATAAAAACTTTGAGATAGTGTTCTTGTAATTGAGGTCGAGAGAGAATTGTTGTGATTTCACATAAAGTGAGTTGTAGTTTTACTCCCATTATTGTGTTTCTAATTTTATTATTTTCTTTAAATTTCTCTGTTATATTTTTCTGCTTATTCCTATTATAGAAGTGAGAGATTTTTTCCCCAACCCACATCTTATCTTCTAATCACGAATTATAATTTTGCTTAATTAGGGTTTGATTTCCTTTTTTTTTTCTTCTAGTTTTTCCATTTATTTGATTTAATGAAGTTTTAAAGAATAACTCTCATAGGAAAAAAAAAAAAAAAGATATTGACAATTCCAATGGATTTTTCTTTATATATTAATATATCCTACGCCTTCAATTTAGGGAATTTTTAATTTATAAGCAATAGAGACCACCAGCATCATTAAAGCACAGAAGACCAATGATGCTGTATTTTGAAATCTCTTCAGCCACATAATTATTAGTCAAAAAAAAATTAATTAAAAAAGTCATATGGGCATGCTATTCTCTCAACTTCGTTTCTAAATTCTACGCCAAAAGACCTATATTTCTTCCTTCTTTTCGAAATTAAAAAATAATTGCATACATTGAAAGGAATTCCAAGAAAAGAAGTGCTAATTATTACTAAATTAAGTTGTACTAGGAAATCCTTTTCATATGTAATTAAAATATAATTTTAATACTTATTACTAGGATTATTTCAATTCGATTTTAGTTTAAATTTCAAAAATTGTTTTGCTGCCGATGGAAATTAATACAACAAAAAGTTGAAACTGAAAAATTGGAAAAATAAATAAAAATGAAAATTTGAGTGTACAAGTGTTATGCAAATTATAGAAAAAGAAAAAAAAGAGAGAAATTGAAGAAACAACACTACTTAGACGTATGTTATATATTTATTGTGCAACTCATTCTAATCCCACAACAAACAAAAGTGAATAATAGTTAACAAAAATAAATTGTCATATGATAAATAGTAATTATTTTAACAAATATTTTTTATAAGAAAAAGTTATATGACTCACATGCCAACGTCTTTTAACTTGCACTTATATAGTACTTTTTAAAAGCAACTATAGTGGATCAAGTAGGGGGCCACTAATGGAGTGCAAATTAGCTAGATACAATAGAAAAACACACTTCTATATGGATATTACAAAAGAAGACTTTCATTTGAGAATTCTCATAATAATTAGAAGAAAAAGTATAATGTTGTGTCTTGAGTTGAGAGGAAGACTTTTAAGTTGAACAATGCCAACGATAAGTAGGATTGGAAGATTCGAACACCTAACTAACATTTTATTGAAATGGTAATGTTAGAGTAATTATGTAATTTGATGTATTTGGGTTATTTTAGGCTAAATTTTGTTAGAATTTAGTATCTATTTTAAGGTATTCTCATGTGTATTTATACACTCGTATTTTCTCATTAATTAAGAAATATATAAATACAAAAAAGGTTAATTTGGTATCAAAGCCCAAATTCTCAAATTTAGGGTTAAGTCTTTATCGTCCCATCCCTACAAGCCCCAGATCCAGTCATTCAGCTCCGACGTCACATTCCTGCCATCACATCCTCATCACCTGTACAAGGCTTAGCTCTAGTGTCGATCTGTAAACTAAGATCCATGCCTATTACATGAATACTTGAACTTTATATAGAGACATAAATATAGATCAATTTCGAGTATATAGCCAAAATGGTCTATAGTATACGAATAAGGTTGGGTGCCTTATTCTGGTAACACTATTGGATGCGGCCTACTCTGTAGCGGTTACAAGTTGTTGTAAAGGTGCTACAAATGAAGTGATCCTGATTCGTTCATGTATTGACATGAGAAGTAGGGACATCCTAGGCAATGAGTTTGCATAAGATCGAACCATGAAATAAGTTATTATTTTTTAACGTTGTTTACTAGACTATTTCGCTTAGATGACCAATGTAACTCGATCTTGATCCTGAGCTAACTATAAACTCATGTTTATTCAGGATTATCCTTATATTTGCATGGGTGAGGGTTGGCTCAACAACGTCAACTCAATAAGCCTCACATTTCAGCAGTAAGACCGGGAAGATAGCTGGGGACATAGAATGCAAGATAGAATTCACGCCTACCCGATTTAGGGATAGGAGAAAGGTTGTTCTCTTAAGTATTGAATCCAGGTCTTGAACAAGGGGCCCCACCCTCTCTTTGGCTCGAGAGGGATCCAGTTTAGTGATTGGATCATAAACAAATTGTTCATTAGAGGATCAGTAGGAACTTAAGAAGCAAGACGTAATATCGGGGGTAAAACAACATATTGACCTAGCCGTTATTACGAACAACCTGTGAAGGGTCGACTTACTAGTTATGGTTAAATCATTGGACATAAATATATCTACAGTGAGAAGAGTGCAACTATCGAGCTATAGTGGTGTGACTTGATAGTTAACGAATACTGATTAATTTGGTCTAAAGAGTTTTAGCAAATTAATCTTAAATCGTTGGAGCTCATGATTTGTAGGTCCATAAGGTCTCTCTACTAGCTCGTAAAACATGAACACCTTGAATTAATAAATTGAGTGAATTTGGAATGATATCAATTTGAATTGTTCAAATTGGAATTAGGGTTTGAATTTGAATAAGTTCTAATTCAAATTAGAGTTTGTATAATTATATTCGATATAATTAAACGTTTAATTTGTTGAAATTAAACAAAATTAGAGAGTTTATAATATTTAAATATTGATTTAAATATTAATTACATGAATTAGATTCATGTTTTAAAATTAGGTATATGGTTAATTTAATATTTGATATTAAATTAATTAATTAATTAAATATGTTTAATTAATTAAAAATCAAATTAATTTCCAATTTTAAATTCAAATTAAAAAATTGGATTTCTTAATTTTAGATTTGATTAATTGAGAATTAATTAAATCAAATTTTGATTCATTATAGAATTAATTAAAAGAAATTAATTTGAAAATTAAAAAAAAAATTCTAAGTGGGTTTTTCCCATAATTGAACTTAGTAGGAGGTGTTCCTCCTTGGTGAACACACAAATCCCATTAAAACTTTAAGTAGGTTCTGGCATGGTGGTTGATCTGAACTGCTTGCATATTGAAGAAGGATAAAAACCTTTTCAATTGACTATGATTGTGAGGGGCTGAAGCTGAAAATATGATTTTCTACAACTCATCTTCTTCCTCACAAAACCCACATTTCTAACTTCACAAATTCACTCAAATTCGAGTTTCACCACTCAAATTTAAGGTTGAGATTAGTAGAGAAGATCTCTTGGTGGTTCACTGTCAATTAGGAACTAAATTAACGTGAAGAGCAGCTTGAATTTGGGAAAATTCATCAAAGGTATATTGAAATTGAAACCTTCTTCATTTTTTTTGTAAAAGCATGCTTTAGAACTTAAATTAAATGTAATTAGAGTGCTTATTGATTCTGTTTGCTTATGTTGCATGCTTGTATATCCTATCAATTGGTATCAGAGCATGATTTAAACACTCAATTGACGTTAATTTGAGTTTTGGTGGGTGAATTTATGAGATTGCATGTTTATGGACTGATATGGATGTTTTTCAACTTTGGCATTAGATTTGTCTTTGATTTCCAAGTTAAATTTATAATTGGCTCTTGATTGATGAGCTTATATGTGTGTTCAAGAGTTTGTAATTTATTTGGAGCCATTAGAGTCTAATTATGGTGTAATTTGGAGATTGAAGCAAACAAGATCATGGAGCTACTTCTGGAGGACAACCTTCTGCCTAGGCAGCATTGCAACACTACCCTTGGGCGTTGCAACACTATGCTTGACATTACCCGCAGCGTTGCAACGTTAGGATGAGCGTTGCAATGCTGCTCATCCCAGCTGAGCAATGCACTGTTCGAGCCAATTCGCACGGAAGAGTTCTGGTTCGACTGGTTCAGCCCCTATCCAGTCCAGTTCAACAATTCTTGGACCAGTTCAACCCATTTTGATGCTTTGGAGGTCTGGTTCGAGCGATTCGAGTCTAGTTTGGACGGTTTTACACCAACTTGAAGCTGTTTTTAGACCTGTTTTGTAATAAACTAGTTATTTCTACTTGCTTAGGAGGCCAAAGTTGAACCATATCAGTATTATTTAAATAATTATGCATGTGATGTATGTCATATTTAAATATAAACATGTTTGTGCATATAGTATGCCGATTTAAAATCTTACCATAGGAAGGATGTTACATTCATGATATATGTTATAAATTTTTATAATGTATAGAATGCATGTTTAGGGTTTCTGTTATTTAATATAACTGTTATATTAAATTTGAATGCCTTTTATGTGTGTTATGGATGTAAAAGCATGCCTATTTTTTATAAGTAGTTATAAAATTGAATTAGACATTAAAATCCATAACAAAGATAAGCTGCATGCTCATGTAGGTTAACCACCTGTTTTAATAAGTTAAAATAGGTTGATATCTTGTAAAACGTGGTGAAAAACTTAACCGGTATATAATCCTATCTAAGGCTGGAGGTACTTAAGTTGACGGTCTACGGAATACCTCTTATATGAGGATTATGGCTGAATAATTGAGCATTGTTAACCAGTTTTATGAGCAATACGTGAGCGGTGTGAGGTAATAAAAAGGTTTATCACCTAGACATCGTAGGTTAAAATCCATTTATAAGCGTTATACTTGGATAAACCATATAGACTTAGGGTTGTTTAATTAGCCGAAATGAACTTAAGTATAAATATACCCAAATTAATAGTAGAACATTTCAGTGAGAGTTTAATAACTTATATGATAAAGTTATTAGAACACTTTAGTGGAAGATTAATAACATATACGATACATTATTTTTAGCTCTCATGTCCTTAAAAATTCACAATGGAGATTTAAGCGGTACTTCGTGTCACCCTGGGAGTGACCTCCATTCAAAAAGTATTTTCATAAATTGAGATTCTGGTGAATAAAGAGAAGTCGTTTAAACAAAAATCAAATATATGATACATAGATTTCAACTTTCATGTCCCCACATAGTTCATACCATGAGATTCATATGACGCTTTGTGTCACCCTGGGAGTGACCTCCATTCGGAAAGTGTTTGTATAAGTCAAGAGCAAGGTGAATGGGGGGAGGATATGAGTCAACGTGTCCTATAGTCTGTTCCATTAGTTTGGACCGTGAGATTCCTATGTTGCGCCTGCTGGTTTGTTTTAGGCGTCCCTTGCTAGTCGTTTAACGACGGCTATCCCCTTAGAGGGTTGTAACATGGGATTTGGAACAACTCAAACTCCAAAAATGGATAGGATTTCTTAGGTCCATTCCTAACCTTGACTCTCCATTTCAGTAGCATCCTTAGGGTCGACCTCTGAGGTCT
Organism: Benincasa hispida; assembly: GCF_027475165.1. NCBI lineage: Eukaryota > Viridiplantae > Streptophyta > Magnoliopsida > Cucurbitales > Cucurbitaceae > Benincasa > Benincasa hispida. The sequence goes on from NC_143478.1 coordinate 14,288,795, forward strand.
AAAAATGGAGGGTTACACTTACAGAATTATTAAAGTGTTAGTAATTTATGACCAAAAACAGTAACTAAACGACTATAGGAATAAGAGTTATTCTAGAGATAGTGTTTGGTCAAAATTGTTTTGCTTTAGTGAAGAAATATTTGCTACCCCTCGATTGCACTTATTCTGACTCATTATAGTATCGTTGCAAATAAATAATGGTTATGGATACAGTATTACTTGTTTCACTAAAACTTGATTTTAGATTTAGATGCAAGTTTACTAAATTAGAATTTGTTTAAATTTTTCAGCATGTCGAATTCTTCTAGAATACTCGTTTCTAAATTAATTAACAGTAAAATCGAATCAACGTACAAATTACTAGCAGTTGATGGTTCTAAAGGAGTTTTAACAGAGGATTGTCCTCTATCTCCCAATTCATCTAAAGTTTTGAACGATATAGATCAGAATGCAAAATTCAAACAACAAGATAAATATGATTTACTTGTTATTGAAACATGTTTAGTGGAAAATGATAAAACCTGGATAATAGATTCAGGTGATGCTAATTATATCTGTACTTTCTCACAGGAAACAAGAGAGACAATTGACAGAAGGCGAAGCAATCTTTAAAGTAGGGACCGAGGAGGTTATTTCAGCTAAGTAATGGGAGATATGAAGTTATTTATAGGAGATAGATACATTTTACTTAAAAATGTTCATTACATTCCTTCTATGAAAAGGAATTTAATATCTATCTCTTGTTTGCTAGAACAAAATTATAAGGTTTTTTTCTAAAATGATAAAGTGTTCATTACTTCAAAGAATATCAAAATTTGTTCTGCAAAGTTAGAAAACAACTTGTATTTGTTAAAACTGACTGAGGTAAAGACCATTTTGAACATAGAGATGTTTAAAACAGCTGAAACTCATAATAAAAAAAGGAAAGTTTCTCCACATGACTATCTTTGGCATTTGAGACTGGGTCACATAAATCTCAACAAAATTGAGAGATTGGATAAGAATAATCATCTAAATAAGTTAGAAGACAGTTCATTACCACCATGCGAATATTGTCTTAAGGGTAAATGACTAAAAAATATTTTTCTTGAAAAGGTCTTAAAGCCAAAGAACCCTTAGAGCTGGTACATTCAGATCTTTGTGGTCCTATGAATGTTAGAGCTAGATGAGGGTATGAATATTTCATCAGCTTCGTTGATGACTATTCAAGGTATGGGCATATTTACCTAATGCACCAAAAGTCCGAAACATTTGAAAAGTTCAAAGAATATAAGACTGAGGTTGAGAACCAATTAGGTAAAAAGATTAAAATACTTCGATCAGATCGAGGTGGTGAGTATATGGACTTGGAATTCCAAAACGATTTGATTGAACATTGAATCCAGTCTCAACTCACAGTCCCTAACACACCTCAGCAAAACGATGTGGCAGAAAGGAGAAACAAAACCTTTTTGGACCTGGTTCGTTCCATGATGAGTTATGTTCAGTTACCAAATTCTTTCTAGGGACATGCAGTTGAAACTACAGTGTACATTTTGAACATGGTTCCCTAAAAAATTGTTTCTAAAACACCTTATGAGCTCTGGAGAGGACATAAAGGAAGTTTACATCGCTTCAAAATCTGGGGTTGCCCAACACATGTGTTGTGCATAATCCTAAAAAATTGAAACACCATTCAAAAGTATGCCTATTTGTAGGCTACCCTAAAGAAACAAAATGTGGTATCTTTTATGATCCTCAGGAAGATAAAGTATTTGTGTCAAAAAAAATGCAACTTTCTTGGAGGAGGACCACATGAAGAAGCATCAACCTCGCAGTAAGCTAGTAATAGAAGAAATGTCCAGAGAAACGACATATCCATCAATAAGAGTTGTTGGTGAAACCAATACTTCACATTCTTCTCAAGAGTTGAGAATGCTTCGACGTAGTGGGGGGCTTGTGCAACAGCCTGACCGGTACATGGGTTTAATTGAAATTCAAACCATCATACCAGGTGATGGCTTAGAGGATCCATTGACTTTCAAAGAAGCAATGATTGATGTTGACAGAGACTAGTGGATCAAAGCCATAGACCTTGCAATGGAGTCTATATACTTTAATTCTGTCTGAGATCTTGTAGATCAACATGAAGGGGTAAAACCCATCGGTTGAAGGTGGATATATAAGAGAAAATGAGACTAAGCTAATAAGGTACAAACCTACAAAGTAAGACTTGTGGCAAAAGGGTTTACCCAAAGAGAAGTGGTAGACTATGAAGAAATCTTCTCTCCGGTTGCCATGATAAAGTCAATCAGAATACTCTTGTCCATAGCTGCATTTTATGATTATGAAATATGGCAAATGGATGTCAAGACAACCTTTCTGAATGACTATCTTAAAGAGAGTATCTACATGTCTCAACCAGAAGGGTTAATTAAATAGGGTCAAGAGCAAAAAGTTTGCAAGCTTAACTGATCCATTTATGGGTTGAAATAAGCATCTAGATTCTGAAATATGAGATTTGACACTGTGATCAAAACTTACGGCTTTGAACAAAATGTTGACGAACCTTACGTTTGTAAGAAAATCGTTAACAAAACTGTCGCTTTTCTGGTGTTGTATATTGATGCTATTCTACTCAGTGAAAATGAAGGAGAATTTCTAGCTGACATTAAAAGATGACTGGCTACGCAATTCCAATGAAAGATTTGGGAGAAGCACAATATGTTTTTGGGATCCAAATAGTTCAGAACTGCAAGAACAAAACCTTAACATTATCTCAAGCATCTTATATAGACAAGATGTTGTCTAGATATAAGATGCAAAATTCCAAGAAAGGAACGTTGCCTTTCAGACATGGAATTCATCTGTCCAAAGAACAAAGTCCTAAGACACCTCAAGATGTTGAGGTTATGAAACGAATTTCATATGCATTAGCAGTAGGGAGTTTAATGTATGCTATGTTGTGTACTCGTCCTGACATATGCTATGTCGTTGGAATAGTCAATAGGTTTAATCCAATCCTAGATATGATCATTGGACTACCGTTAAGAACATTCTCAAGTATCTTTAGAGAATGAGAAATTACATGCTCGTGTATGGTGATAAGGATCTGATCCTTACAAGATACACTGATTCTGACTTCCAAACCGATATAGATTCAAGGAAATCAACTTCGAGACCAGTATTCACTCTAAATGGAGGAGCAGTAGTGTAGAGAAGTATCAAGCAAAGTTGTATTACTGACTCCACAATGGAAGCTGAGTATGTAGCTGCAAGTGAAGCGGCGAAAGAAGCAGTATGTGGCTAAAAAAATTCCTATCTGATTTGGAAGTGGTTCCAAATATGCACCTGTCAGTCACCCTATATTGTGATAACAATGAAGCAGTTGCAAATTCAAAGGAGCCTCGAAGGCATAAACGAGGAAAGCACATCGAGCGAAAGTACCATCTCATCAGGAAGATTGTACACAAAGAAGACATGATTATCACGCAAATAGCCTCACGAGGTAATTTAGTTGATCCATTTACCAAGGCCCTTTTCGTTAAAGTGTTCGAGGGTCATCTGGTAGGACTAGGTCTACGAGATACTTATAATTAGGCAAGTGGGAGAATTTATAGTTATTGATGATATGTAGAAATGCATGTCAGCTTAGGCCTTTTTTTTAGAATTATGAGGACTGTTAAGCATAATATGCGGCAATTATGTTAGAAATTCATGAGAAAATGAGCTTGCGGCGTCCAACATTAAGAATCTCGGCTAACCCATTATTATGCGTTATTATGCGTTCAACTATCTATTTTTGTAGCTAACGCAGGAAGTGGATGCAAACGCGGAAGCCGGGCTACCGTATAGACGACCGCATGCGGAGAAACTCTCCATCGCAAAGGCAAACGCTTTCGATAAACAGATGGATGTTGCGGTAATCAGCCGCATTCATCCATCGCATGAGAGTTACGATCATCAAGCGATTACAGTCATCGTGTAGAAGTTGCGGTATTAAGCGAATGCGGTCACTGCACGATTGCGGCTACACGATAACACATAATAAAGGGATCAACACAAGGTTGGTGGAATGAACGCACACGCATATCTCGGGAAAATCAAAAGGTGATGTTGAGATTTCACCTACCACGTTGTTAGCAGCAGAGATTTAGAAAGGACTAAAGTGCCGCGAATGTCAGAATCAGAGCAGTCCATTAATGTTGTCGGCAATCCAAGATCTATATATAGAAGCAGATGAGCAGAAGTTCAAATTATCTAAGGTTTTCGCCTGAGGTTTGCCTTAGGGCGGATTCTTGTGATCCAGACAAATGCGTGAGAAAGAAGCTTGAGAGTTCTTCACCTCGTTCTTCCATTCTGAGTGAGTCAATGTCACACCCCGCCCCAGACCACCCTCTCAGCCTAGAGAAGGGCGTGGCTGCAGCAGTTATCAACCCTTTGGCTGACACTTACTGCCCACCGCAGCCTTGACACACATCTGCTGGAAGCAAGACATTGCTTCCAGTTGGCCATTTTATTTTCTCTTCTTTTCTCATATTGTATTGTATTACATTTTGGGATTAAGGAATTAATACAATATGTGTTCAATGCATTTATGTGTTTCCTTCGATTCCATCTCCATCTTCTTTATTTAGCATCTTTAACTTTCATTGCATCACTTAATGAGATTGCTAGAGTATTGCATACTTAGTCAAGTGGATTAGAGATATGAAGCATGTAGCAAACCACCGAGAGGTGTGCGTTGTGTGAGTGTGTGAGAAAACCTTATTTTTTTTAGTGTGAAGCTGTAGCAACGCCTGTCTATAGGCAGATGCAACGCTTGTATATGAGCAAAGTCAGCAACAACTAACTGCTCAGGAGGGTAAGTGGTTGGTCGCATTAAGCAATGTAAGCAAGTATTCACTAGAGATAGGAATAATCTTACGTCAGCCAAGTTTATGTGATTACCTTGTCTTATGAGTGCATCATTCATCATTTAGGCATACTTGAGAGAGTAGTCTAAAACCCAAATCTAAGACTCGAGAGAGCGGATTGGAACGTATAAGCAAGAATGGGGAAATTAGGAATAAGCTCCGTTTGCTATCACACAGCGTATGCACCCTACAGATAGGATATTGCATGCGTCCAGGAAGTAGGATATGGTGGTGATATGCTGCTATCACGCTCATGCAACGAGAGCACGTGAGCGGGTTATGGAGGTTTAGGCATATGCTTCTCGGCACTATCACATATACATCACATACGTCCTAGAGTTAGGCTCAAGTGTGTGTAGCATGATCGCATAGCTTGTGTTGGCTGAGGTTGCCCTTGCGGTCAAGCTCAGTGTTGCAGTGAAGACATCTCCACATTTTATCTATTTTTCCATCCATTTACTTCCTATCAATAGTTGTCGTATCTTTACCTCTCATTCATATTCTCATTGCGTTGTCTGTTAGTTAGGAATAGGAATAGTTTGAGCTTAGAAACCCCTCCATCATTCTTTTATCAACCACTGCATGCACATTACCGAATAGTATTTAGTACAAGTCCCTGTGTTCGACCTCGGATCACCCGAGAAACTTGCGCTCGCGTTATACTTAGCGTGAATGCAAGAAAACTTGTGACAGGAACGCATGGTCATCGCGTATATTTGTTAACGCATAGTTCCCTCCAACGCATGACCTCCGACGCATGATAATCAACGCATACATTAAGAACATGCATCGCATATTGCGTCCATGGAACTTTAGTCGTCAAGTAATTTATAGCTAATTTTCCGTCATCAAGTATCTGACGCTCGAGTTTATTGTGTTTATTCTTTAGTATTTATTCTCTCATTGTAACTCAACAATGTGTATATTTTATATATTGATCCACTAGAGTTTTAGTCCAAGTGGAAGTAATGTTGGGTTGTTGTAAAGTTAAATATATTCTATTATCAATAAAGATGTTATTCAACATCTCTTCAATAAAGTTTTTATTGAATCTTTAAATTGCATTCATAAAGTCTAAATCCAATAAACTAAGGTTCATGGGTATTACATGAATACTTGAACTTTATGTAGAGACATAAAGATGGATCAAGTTCGAGCATATAGCCAAAATAGTCTATAGTATACGAACAAGGTTGGGTACCTTATTTTGGTAACACTATTGGATGCGGCCTACTCCGTAGCGGTTATAAGTTGTTGTAAAGGTGCTACAAATGAAGTGATCCTAATTCGTTCATGTATTGACATGATGAGTGGGGGTGTCATATGCAATGAGTTTGCATAATATCAGACCAAGAAATAAGTCACTCTTACTTTCTAACATTGTTTACTATTTAAGACGGACTATTTTGTTTAGATGATTTAGATAACTCAATCTTAATCTTGAGCTAACTATGAATTCCTATTTATTTGGGATTACCCTTAGATTTGCATGGGTAAGGGTTGTCTTAACAGCACTAGCTCAATAAGCCTCCCATTTTTGGGGTAAGACCGAGTAGATAGTTGGGGACATAGGGTGCAAGATAGAATTAATGCCTACCCGATTTAGGGATAGGAGAAAGGGTTTTCTCTTAAGTACTGAATCCAGGTCTTGAACAAATGGCCTCACCCTCTCTTTGGCCCGAGAGGGATCCGATTTAGTGATTGGATCATAAACAAATTGTTCATTAGAGGCTTAGTAGAATCTTAAGGAGCAAGACGTATTATTGAGGTAAAACGGCATATTGACCCAGCCGTTATTACGAACAACCTGTGAAGGGTCGACTTACTAGTTATGGTTAAATCATGTGGACACAAATATATCTACAGTGAGGAGAGTGCAACTATCGAACTATAGTGGTGTGACTTGATAGTTAACGAATACTAATTAATTTGGTCTAAAGAGTTTTAGCTAATTAATCTTAAATCGTTGGAGCTCATGATCTGTAGTTCCATAAGTTCCTTCTACTAGCTCGTAAAACATGAACACCTTGAATTAATAAATTGAGTGAATTTGGAATGATATCAATTTGAATTGTTCAAACTGAATTTCAATTTGAAAATGCTTAAATTAGAATTAGGGTTTGAATTTGAATAAGTTCTAATTCAAATTAGGGTTTGTGTAATTATATTCGATATAATTAAACATTTAATTTGTTGAAATTAGATGAAATTGGAGAGTTTATAATATTTAAATATTGATTACATGAACGAGATTCCTGTTTTAAAATCAGGTGTGTGATTAATTTAATATTTAATATTAAATTAATTGATTAATTAAATATGTTTAATTTATTAAAAATAAAATTAATTTTCAATTTTAAATTCAATTAGAGAAATTGGATTTTGTAATTTTAGATTTGATTAATTGATAATTAATTAAATCAAATTATGATTAATTACATAATTAATTAAAAGAAATTAATTTGAAAATTAAAAAAAAAAAAGTTCTAAGTGGGTTTTTCCCGCAATTGAACTTAGTAGGAGGTGTTTCTCCTTGATGAACACACAAATTGTTGGGAATGATTTCCTAAATCTCCTATTAGTCTCGTAGTTTGTTATTAATAAAATAAGTATTATTTTATAAGTATTTACTCAATCCAATAAACTAATATATGAGGCTATTTTATGTAAATTTAAACAAGTATGTCGAGATATACACGTAGATCTTGTATAAATTAATAATCTAAATGGTTTATAGTAGATGGATAAGAAGGGATACCTTATCCTAGTGACACTATGGATACAACCCGCTTTGTAGATGTTACAAGTGTTGTAAAGTGCTACAAATGGTCTAATCTTGATCATTCATGTGGAGACATGCTAGCAGGGGTATCCTATACAAAGAGTTTATATAAGACCGGATCACGAAATGATTAGTCTCTTTATATAACACCGTTGATAATTGAGACTTACATTTCATTAGGATGACCATAGGTGACATGATCTTAATTCTGAGTGAGTTGGGAACTTTTGCTCATGAGGGCGGTCCTTTGATTCATATGGGTGAGAGTGGCTAGATTGCCAACTTAACAAACCTACCATTTTGGGGATTCGTCTGATTGGGGAGTTGGGAACTCAACTACACAAGACGGAATTCACTCCTTCTCCGAAGCAGGGGTAAGTAGATAAATTTCTCCCTTAAGGGTTGATTCCGGTTCTTGAACATAGTGGTCACACCCTCTCTTGGGAAGAGAGGACTCAATCATAGTGGGACTATGACTTAGTGTTCATTAGAGGAATTAGTGGTAGTTAAGGAGTTAGATGTAACTACATGAGAAAAACGGTAAATTGGTCAAGCTGTACTTACAAGCGATTTGTGAAGACACTGTTGATTGGTTATATGGACACAGAAATATATCTGTAATGCGAAAAGTGCAACTGTCGGTCCTTAGTGGACTGCCCGACAGTTAACAGATGGTGGATATCGTGATTAAAGAATTTTGTCAGTTATTCACGTATTGTTGGAGCTTCAAGCTACAAGTCCATAAGGTCTCTTTAGTAGCTCAATGGGTTCAAGTTGAGAATTAGATTTTGAGTTAGTTTTAAGTGTTCAAATTAACAAGAGGAAATTTGATTATATATGATATAATTAAATTGATTCAATTATATGTGATATAATTGATATAATGTATTTGATACATTATTTGATTGAAGGAAATAATATAAATATGATTTATATTAAATACCATAAAATAGAAAAAGAACTATGGTTTATATGTTGTATATGATACAATATTGATAATTCTTTTATCTATAACCGACTTAAGTGGGAGGTTATTTCTGGTTTTATGGTAACTGTGAGATAAAAGAAAAAATTATTTTCCAAATTAATTCGGTTGTATCATCTCAAAAAGATTAACTATCGAGTAAAAAGGTTTTACTACACAATAGTCTTACAGAGCATAAGCGATCAAGCATCGAGTAACTATATGATAGTACTCGTTTCTACACGATCGAGTAGCAAGTCTATACGATAGGCTTCTTCTTCTACACGATCGTTTGATCGCATACTCGATCGTTTACCTCCAACTTCCCTCTGTTCGAAATTATACAGAGCCCATAACTCTTGAATTCTCACGCTGAGAATACTAAGGTACCCTTGTAGCGGGGTCGAGTTTTCTTTGAGGGTCGAGGATTGAGTTGCACTCGATTGTGATCAATAATTTTCTAGTTTGTGTTATTTGTTGAATTTCTCGTTGCATTCAAGTTCTTGTTTGGACGCGTTGAAGTTTGATCGTGAGGAAAGAGTTCTCCAAAGGTATTATACTTGTTCCCTTTGTATTTACTTTGAAGAAGCATGTTGTAATTTAGTCTTTATGCATAACTGTTTCTGTATAACTGTAAACGTTTGAATTCTTTCACAATGAAGTTTGGAACGATCTGCTTTCGCTCACTGGTTCTCTAGTTTTAGAGTTCCTTCACAAATCCCATTAAAACTTCAAGTAGGTGTTGGCATGGTGGGATCTGAAGTGCTTGCATGTTGAAAAAGGATAAAAACCTTTCCAATTGACTGAGATTGAGAGGGTGACAACTTGTAGAAATACAAGCTATTTATGCCACCTTATCTATATATTTCGGCCAAAAGTTAGTTAATACACACCAATTGTATGAAAATTAGCCTAGATTTACAATAATTATAAATGATTGCAATTACACCTACTAACACCATAAAGATGGAAGACAAGCCGAATTTTACTCTATTTTGCAGGAAACTAAGTCACTGCTTGCATTCAAGGCTCAAGAGAAATTGACCAACGCATCTCTGTCACATTGCGCCCGTCAATCAACAATGAAGAGACGATCACCGCAATGACGACGTAATGCGACAGTTGATCCAGAGCTGTATTTCAACCGCATACGGTAATAAAAACAACACCGTATGTGAACTCACGATTGAAAGATGCAGTTGAGCAACGCATAAGCGGAGGATTGAAACACGTGTACAACTAATAGTTGTGCAGAATTGACAGTGTGATTGCATAACAGGAGAAATAATTATTCCTCCATCTTCGAAATTATCATAACAATCAGTGGGGACCACAAGGCCGGAGTCAAAGACCTGCAGCTATAAATACCCCATAGATTTCAGAGAAAACTTATGCTACTGGATACAGGGCTAATTGCTACTAAAGTGTTGAGAGAAAAGGCTGAGCTGAGTGCTTAAGTGAAGAAATCCGGGAAGAAGACGAGATAAGGCCGAGAGGTGAATCTCATATCTAATCTACCAAATACCCGATCTAAAGCTATGTGCATAGATTTCTGCTACCGGTTGAGCAAGCCTGAGAAGGAAGCTCATCCTACCATCAGATCCATCCAAACTGGCAAGCAGATTTCCATCGAATTGGTGCCAAGACGTTGGCGCTTGTTTGTATCTATTCTATCTCTTTCATCGTTGTATTTCACTTTCTCTTTATCTCTTCATTCACACACCATGTATCAAACGCTTAATAGACATATTAAATGTTTCGATAGTTTTCATATACTATTCTCTGTCTATTTCCGTTCCCCCATTAATCACTTTCTCCATGGTGTTTTATTAATTCCCTGATAATCAATGTGAATTAAATAAGTACTTAATTTGTGTTAAAGATATAAAATGTGTTTAGCTAAGGCATGCTAAACGACATCTTCACCTGTGAGAGCAGAAGTGAAAATGTCATTCCGATCTATCGAGAGAAGGTTAGAAGAATGCGTTAACTAAAGCAAGTAGTACTTCCAGACATGGAAGCAACCTTGCGTTCATTACGTTAGTCTCTGTTTCACCACAGACATGTAGGAACGCGGCCAATCACTGAAAGGTGTACGCCAAGAGAAGAGCGGAATAGTATTTATAGATTCAACACAATTGAGAACTTGCGCTGTTATATTATTTATCTTTCTCTTTCTATTCCGTTCATAAGACTTACCGCCGCATTCCACGTTCTTTTCATAACCTTCACAGCCAGCCTTGACCCCAGCATCTTGTATCATAAAGCCTGTATCTTGTATCATCTAGCTTAGGTTTACTGTATTTTTATTTTATTATCGCATTTTTACCGCTTTACTTTATTTTATTGCAATTTTATATACTTGTATAAACACCTTTTAAAGATTGAAAAACCTGGTCGCATATATCACGAACATACCACAATAACCTAAAACAGTACCTGTGTTCGACCTCGGATCATACCGATAAACTTGCAGTGGAATTACACTTGGTTCCATCATAAGGAAACTTGTGACAACACATGGCATACTACGTGAACATCCATAATTAACGCATATATAGAAGTAGTATCTCATCATTTCGTGCATAGAACATCACACACCTTAGCATTACAATAGAGGGGCTGAAGCTGAAAATATGATTTTCTACAACTCATCTTCTTCCTCATAGAACCCACGTTTCTAACTTCACAAATTCACTCAAATTCGAGTTCCACCACTCAGATTCAAGGCTGAGATTAGTAGAGAATATCTCTTGGTGGTTCACTGTCGATTTGGAGTTGAATTAACGTGAAAAGTAGCTTAGATTTGGGAAAATTCATCAAAGGTATGTTGAAATTGAAACCCTCTTCATTTTTCTGCAATAACATGTTTTAGAACTAAAATTAAATGTAATTAATGTGCTTATTGATTCTTTTTGCTTCCGTTGCATGCTTGTATATCCTATCACCCTCGAGGTGCACCTTATCGCCTTGTCTCCTGTCTATTTGGCGTGCAATCTCTACTAGCCCCAGATTGCGGATTCAAGCAGTTGTTCAACTGTTCAATCATGGATTCAAGAATTGGTTTAGATTTGCTCGATTACCTCCTCCATCTGGTCAGCTATCGAAGTCATTCAGCCATTCGTGTCAATTTTGATCTGTTCGACTTCCTTCTCTAGTCGTTTAGCTATCCAGTTGCTCACACCTCTTTAGATCCACACAGATTTGGTCAATGCCAGTATCAATCAGCCGTTCAACAGTCGTTCCCTAGCCATTGGACTTTGACAATCATTCACACCTCTTTGCTTCAGTAGCAAATCCATTTGTCTTTAATATTCATTGGCCTTGAGCTCACTAGATCTATACATTATGGTTTGTGAAGGTTATAAAATACTATGTCTCATTTTCCCTTTCTGCCTATAATGGAAAAAATTGACATATTTCTTCCTATTAGCACCATGCCTAATGACACCAACTACATCACTTAGGCTCATCAAATGAAGAGTTTTTTTTAGGTCGCAAGCTATGGCAGATTGTTACTAGAGATCTCATCAAACCTGACAAATGGGCTACTGAAGAAGAAGGTATGTTTATTGAAAGACTAGAGGATTGAGATAGAAAATATCACTCGAGAATCACTTAGTTGGGTAACACTTCCATCCCTGCTATACATATCCAATTTGATGCATTCGATACTTCTAAAGAACTTTGGAATTTTTTATCTATATGGTTCCAAACTATTGGTCTAGCTCACTACTATCAGTTACACACTACTCTAGTCAGCACCAATCAGGATGTCGGGCAACCTATGAATGAGTGCCTCACTATTCTCTAATCAATTTGGACTCAGCTAAACCATGCTAAGATCAGTCCTAATCATCTGCAACTCATCAAGGTCTTTATAGGACTCTGTCTAGAATATGAGTCCATTTGTGTTGCCTTATTACATCACAGTCATTTACCATCTCTCGATGTTGCGATCCAGGAAATTCTTTTTAGGTGAAAAGACTTGGTCTAGTCTCCTCTCTGTCATCTAATGTTGCTCTCGCGACCACTCATCCACGTTCTCCATCTGAATCACCTTTCTAAAAAAATTATAAATTACACGGTCATAAGTTTACTAATTGCTTTACCATTGAGTGCAGGTATTGTCACAAGCAAGGTTATATTTTAAACAATTGTCCTATCCAACCACCTCGCCCCCCAGGTTACACCACTAAGTCAAAGAGTTCTCCTAAACTTGGTTCCCCATTTGTTGTTACTGTTGCCACCTCTTTTAATACGACACATCTCATTTCTCCGAGTCTCCAGATCAGTGACCTTCAAGATTTACTTAAACAGGTGCTCTCTTCCAATTCCCTTGCTTTTGCTATCACCAGGTACATCTTGGTTCCTTGATTCTGTTGGGATATATGCCCTAAAGCCTCATAGTTATATGTTATTTGAATTAATGGTTGATTAGTTTTTATATGCAATAATCCATTAAAGCAAGATCCAAGGTTATTTTATGTAACTTATACATGCATGTGGTTAACCTACAGGTGAATTATGTTTATGTAATAATCTCAGATCTGTAGTAGACGGATATGGTTGGGTACCTTATCCGGTAACAATACTGATACGACCTGCTTTGTGATACATACATTATATTTTATAATTATTATAATTCATGTGGAGACATGTGAGCGAGGATATCCTATAAAAAGAGTTTGTATAAGACCAAACCACGAAATGTTGAATCTCTCTTCATAACACCGGTTCTATAAGAGATTCACTTTTCACTAGAATGACAATAGGTTATTTGACCTTAATCCCGAGTGAGTTGTGAACTTCTTTCCTGCCTATGAGTGCAGTCCTTTGATCTGCATAGGTGAGAGTGGCTAGATTTGGGGAGCTGGGAACTCAACTACACAAGATAAAATTCATTCATTCCCTTTGTTAAGATAAATAGATGAATTACTCCCTTAAGGGCTGGTTCTAGGTCTTGAACAATGAGGGCCCTCACCCTCTCACTGGCTAAAAAGGGATCTAGTTATAGTTGGACTGTGACTAATTATTCATTAGAGAGACCAATGGTACTTAAGGAGTTAGATGTAACTGCAGGGGTAAAATGGTATTTTTTTTATCCAACTGTACTTATGAGAAATTTGTGAAGGGTTAGCGACTATTGATTGGCTATATCTAATGGACACAAAAATATATCTACAGTGCGAAGAGTGCGGTTGTTGGTCTTTAATGGAGTGACCAACAATTAATGAATATTGGTTAATTTTATTAAAGAGTTTAATCAATTAATCTGTATTATTGGAGCTTCAATCTGTAGGTCCATAAGGTCCCCTTGTTAGCTCAATAAGGACTAAAGAGAATCAAAATGATTTTGGTTTAATTTGAGTTGTTCAAATTAATCAAAGGGAATTAATTGTTTGTGATACAATTAAGATGATGTATGCTGAAACATTATAAAATATAATGTATGTTGATACATTATATAGTTTAATGAGAGTTATAAGTATTTGAATATGATTCAAATATTTATTATATGGACGAGATTCATATAAAAACTATATGTTAAAACTAATGTGAATGTGATTCATATTAAATCTATATAGTTTTATGCGAGAAATAAATATTTGAATATGATTCACATATTAATTATATGAATATGATTCATATAGAAACTATATGTTAAAATTTAATGTGAATTTGATTCATATTAAATCTATATAGTTTTATGGGGAAATAAATATTTGAATATGATTCAAATATTAATTATATGAATATGATTATTAAAAAACTATATGTTAAAATTAATATGAATATGATTCCTATTAATACTATGAGTTATATGAGAGAATATAAACAATAGATTCTATTATATGTAATATAATAAACTATGGGTTCTTTATTATAGTTTAATTGTATTAATTGGTTAATATAATTAAATTGGTTTTGAATTTTGAATTCAAAAAGGTTGATAACTCCTTAGGAGTTATTATTAATGGTGGAGGAAGTTATTATAACTCCTTCATATTGTTCTCTTATTTTAATTGGTTTTTTAAAGGGGGAAGGAGCAATACATGATATGGTTTTTGAAATACAAAAGAGTTCTGTGTTTTTCCCTCTCATCTTCTTCCTTCAACTTCTACCATAATTCTCTCAAGAATTCTCTCTTTCTCCCTTACCAAAATGAAGCCCACAAACCCTCCTTTGGTTCCCTCCTTGAGGAGAACAATGAAGACTTTTTTGTGGTCGTGTCTGATGTTGCTGAGTTTGGGAGAAGCAGAGGAGTTATCATAGTTGGTTATCTATTGTTGTGGAGAGGAAACATGAAGAAATTATTTCTTCAAGGGTATGTATTTATCTTATCATTTCTCCTCTAAATTCAAGTATAAGTATGCTTAAGATCTGTATGTCTATTTTTGTTTCCGTTTGCTCTATTAATTTAATTTTCTGTAAACCGTATTTCAAAGACAAGTGATCGTTCACTTCCGCCGTGTGGACATTTCAAATCCCTTCAAATTCAGCTTGTTGTAATCATATGACCTCAAATATAACATTATTGTCTTCCTCTGCCCCTATTAAATCTCTTCCCCTAGTTCATTCAGCTGATGGTAACCACATGTCTAGTTCCCACATTGGCACTATTGACACACCTACCATAAATCTTTCCAATACTTTTCATGTTCTTAATGATGGGGTTGATGCCCTAAATCTCGTAGGCTCCTGTAGTTTGTAAACACATGTATGAACAAACAGTTTTGTGGTTTATAATATGAAATATTTTATTCACTCTAGTCTATGAAATATGAGATATTTTAGTTGCATTAACCACAAACTAATAAACTAAGATCTCTAGTTATCATTGTAACTTAAACATGTATGTGGAGACATACAAGTGGATCGTGCTTTAAGTGATAACCTAAATGGTCTGTAGTATATGGATAAAGGACGAAAACCTTAACCTGGTGACACTATGAGTGTGACCCACTTTGTAGGTGATACAAATGTTGTAAAGTGCTACAAATGGTCTGATCCTGACCATTCGTATATTAGCATGCGAGTGGGGATGCTCTATACAAAGAAGTTTGTATAAGAACGGACCACGAAATGTTTAGTCTCGTTATATAACGTCGTTCATGATAGAGACTGTCATTTCACTAAGATGACCATAGGTAACATTACCTTAATTTTGAGTGAGTTGTGAACTCCTGTCTATGAGAGTGGTTCTTTGATTTGCATGGGTGCAGTGGCCAGATCGCCGACTCAAACCTACCACTTTG
The DNA here is from genome assembly GCF_027475165.1 of Benincasa hispida. Lineage (NCBI taxonomy): Eukaryota > Viridiplantae > Streptophyta > Magnoliopsida > Cucurbitales > Cucurbitaceae > Benincasa > Benincasa hispida. Next base: position 14,304,695 of record NC_143478.1, read on the forward strand.
GGGATTCGTCTGATTGGGGAGCTGAGAACTCAGCTACACAAGATGGAATTCACTCCTTCCCCGAAGTAGGGGTAAATAGATAAATTGTTCCCTTAAAGGTTAATTCTGGGGCTTGAACAATGTTGCGCCATACCTTTTCTTGGCCCGAAAAGGGTTTACTCATAGTGGGACTATGATGTATTGTTCGTTAAAGGAATTAGTGGTACTTAAGGAGTTATATGTAACTATAAGGAGAAAATGGTAAATTGGCCCAGCTGTACTTAGGAGCGATTTGTAAAAAGTCATTGTACTGTTGATTGGTTATATTCGATGGACACAGAAATATAATTGTAGTGTGAATAGTGCAGTTGTCGGCCTTTAGTGAAGTGTCTGGCCGTTAACGGATGGTGGATATCGTGATTAAAGATTTTAGTAAATTATTCACGTACTGTTGGAGCTTCAAGCTACAGGTCCATAAGGTCCCTTGGTATCTCAATGGATTCATGTTGAGAATCGGTTTTTGGGTTAGTTTGAAGTGTTCAAATTAACAAGAGGGAATTTGATTATATATGATATAATTAAATTAATTCAATTATATGTGATATAATTGATTTAATGTATTTGATACATTATTTGATTGGAGGAATTAATATAAATATGATTTATATTAAATGTCATAAAGGAGAAAAAGAACTATGGTTTATATGTTGTATATGATATAATATTAAAATTATAGGTTATAAATATAATATGATAAATTAGTTATTGTATTTATTTATAATAAATCAATTATAATATAATTGATTTTTATTTTTCTCTAAATAACCACCTTAGTGGGTGGTTTTAGTAAGTTTATAGCAACCGAATGGATACAAGTGAAATTTTTTTTTATTTTGAAAAATCCACGCGCAAAAAGCACGAAGATATACGATAGCTTGGTTGAGAGAGTAAACGATCGATCGAGTATTCTATACAATAATCACTCGCTTGCTAAACGGTCGAGTACACAAGTCTATAAGATAGGCTTATTCCTTCTCCCACTTACTCGATCATCTACCTGATCGTCTAGTTCCTCCATCGCTCTTCCAAATATATATAGAGCCTACACCTCCTGGATTCTCACATTGAGAATACCAAGGTAGCCTCATGGTAGTGTCAAGTTTCCGTTCAAGGGTCGAGGATTGAGTTTCACTCGTTGTTGATTGAGGTTTTTCCAGAGGCATGTTGCGTTCATGTTATTGGACGCGTTGCTGAGTTCGATCGAGGAAATACTAGAAGAAAAGGTTCTTTAAAGGTATGTTTACTCGATCCTTTGTTCTGTTTGATTGTAAATGTGTATGTTCTTTCACAATGGGATTTAAAATGATCTGCTTCCACTCATTGGTTCTCTAGTATCAGAGTTCCTTCACTCAATCTAACATTTAACCTTACCTTTGTTAGTTAACTACGTGACCTTGGTCTAACCATATCTTTTTCTTCTCATGGTTGTCAAATTCAGGATTTGCAACAGGTTAGATGATTGATACAAGTCGCAAAGTGGAAAACTTATTTGAGCTCACATCCTTTCAGTCACCTGTTCTTGCATTTATTTCTATTGTTGTCACCAATACCTATGCATATCATTGGCATCTTCATCTTGGTCATGCACCTCCTAACAAACTTTGTAATTTAATTTTTGTTGGTATTTTCAATAATGTTTCTAAATCTAGTTCATTTGACTATTTACATTGCAAACTTGCAAAGCAACATGCTTTATCTTTATCTACTTCAGCTTCATTATGTGGTACACCGTTTGGTCTAATTCATTCTAATATTTGGGGTCCTACTCCTACTTCTACAGTAAAATGTTATCGATATTTTGTGTTATTTATTGATGACTACTCTCATTTTACTTGGATATACTTTCTTAAAAGTCATTCTTTCTTACCCCAAATCTACATTGAGTTTGCCAAAATGGTTCATACACAGTTTTCTCGAACCATCAAAATTCTTCGCACATATAATGAAATGGAGTATAAAGACTCACAGCTTCTTTCTTTCCTCGCACAATAAGGCACTCTTGTCCAACATTCATTTTCTTATACCTCTCAACAAAATGGTCGAGTCGAATGAAAACATCACTATATTCTCGATTCTGTTCATGCTTAAGTTCTCTCTACATCTAGATATGTCCATGGGGCGAGGGTGGGCACGGGGGTTCCCTGTGTGGATTTTTTCTCGGTTTAGATCTTTTTATAAAAAAAAATAATTAACTTAAATCACTATATCATACCTCACTCATATGTGACAAATATATGATTAAAATGTTTAATTTTCAAAATTTCTAAAAATTAAAATTTAAATATTACAACAATATATTTTAATCTCTACTTATTAAGAAATAAATATATCAAATAAAAAGTTATATATAATTAATTAACTTTATTTATAATTACATATATATATTATTATAAACATAGTATATATATTTATGTACCTTATATAAAAATTAAATATGTATAACCGGGGCGAGGTGGGAAAGCAGGGTGGGGAATATATTCCCCGTCCCCATCATTTAGCCAACAAGAAACAATTTTCCCCCTCTCCCTCCCTCGTTCCTCGTCTAATTGGGGACTCCCTACCCCATTTGGTGCAAGGCCTTAGCCTTGTGAGTTAAATGGACATCTTTATCTACATTTTGCCCCAAGAGGTTTTAGGCTGAGGTCGCTCTCACATTTGTTTATGTCATCAATCATCTACACTCCTCTTTTATCCACAACTTATCTCCCTTTGAACGGTTGTATAGTACATCTTTCTCTTACTCTCATCTTAAAGTTCTTGGATGTGCTTGTTTTGTTCTACTACATCCTCATGAACATACCAAACTTGAACATCGTGCTCGTCTATGTTGTTTTCTTGGTTATGGAACTGAACATAAAGGGTTCTAGTGTTGAAATACTATTCTAAACGGTTATGTATTTCCCTCCATGTCACTTTTTTAGAACATCGTATGTTTTCTAATTTTTCTACATTTCATGCTTCCCTAACTAGCCCCCACTCGTTCTTCACTGATTCCTCCACTAATCTATTTTTTCCCTGTGATTCTTTGCCTAACCCTGAGTTTCCCACGCTACCTGTCTCCGAGCTCGATCACTCTTCTCCTACCATTGTCCTTTCGGATCTACCATCTGCTCCCAGTATGGAACTTAAATCTGCACCCATTCATCGCTCCACCCAGATAAGAGAAACTCCTCAATATCTCAAAGACTGTCACTGCTTTTCCATTATCATGTCTTTAGTCGAACCTTCATCTTATCATAAGGCTCGTATTAACTAAAGGAACCATTGAAGATCCTTGAGCGGAACACGGGATCAGACCCAAACTCAAAATTTACAAAATCATAATTTTACAGCAATCATACATAATTATTCATGTAACTAAAAACAACATGCTTGGAAGAAAATGTAGAAAAAATAAAATTTGGGTTTCAAAAACCCTTACCTTTGTAGACCGTTATTCAATGAAATCCCTTCGAACCGAAAGACACCACCACGAAAGAAGCCACTGTATTCTCTGGGTGAGAATCCAGGAGGAGTGTGTACTCTAGCTATTTTGGAAGAGGGAATTGAGAAGCAAGAGAGGAGAAGGAAGATATCGAACTTTTCTCTGCTCTGTGTTTTTTCACTACGTTATTCATGTATGTATGTATGTATGTATGTATGTATGTATGTATGTATGTAATAACCATATGTTATATCATATATAACATACAACCTATAGTTTAATATTGCATCATACACAATATAACCTATAGTTTTAATTCTCTCATCTATGAATTTAATATAAATCTCATTTATATTAGATTATATGAATCAAATTCACATAATTAACATTTGAATCATATTCAAATATTTATTTCCTCTTGAATAAATTAATTATATCACATATAATTAATTTCCTCAATTAATTTGAATAATTCAAATTAATCAAAAAACTGATTCTCATTAATTCCCGTTGAGCTACAAAGGGGACCTCATGGACCTGTAGCTTGAAGCTCAAACTGTACGTGAATAATTAATTAATCACTTTTAATTAAATTATTCACCATCCGTTAACTATCGGGTACTCCACTAATGACCGATAGGCACTTTTCGCACTACAGATATATTTATATGTCCATTGGATATAACCAACCAACAGTATAATGACCTTTCACAAATTGCTCGAAAGTACAATTGGGCTAAAATTCCGTTTTTTCCCTGTAGTTACATCTAACTTTTTAAGTACCACTGATCCCTCTAATGAATAATAAATCATATTCTAACTATGACCAAACCCCTTTCAAGTCAGAAAAAGTGTGGCGCCACATTGTTCAAGCCTTAATATCATCCCTTAAGGGAGAAATTTATCTACTTACCCCGACGTTGGGGAAGGAGTGAATTCCTTCTCGTGTGGCTATGTTCCCTATTCCCCAACCAGACAAATCCCCAAAATTATAAACTTGTTGAGTCGGTGATCTGGCCACTCTCACCCATAAAAATCAAAGGATTGTCTTCATAGGTAGGAGTTCACAACTCATTCAGGATTCAGGTCATGTTACTTATGGTCATTCTAGTGAAATGTAAGTCTCTATTATGAACGTCGTTATATAATAAGACTAAACATTTTATGGTCCAGTTTTATATAAACTCCTTTGTATAGAATACTCCCGTTCACATGTCTCTACATGAATGATCAAAATCAGATCATTTGTAGCACTTTACAACAATTGAAACATTTACAAAATGGGTCCTACTCGTATTATCACCAGGATAAGGCATCCAATCTTGTCCATCTACTACAGACCATTTAGGCTATCATTTAAACATGATCCACCCGTACATCTTTACATACATGTTTAAGCTACAAGTTACCCTTGAGCTTTATTCCTTTTTCTTCTGAATTTATTTCTAACCTTGAGAAGTTGCAAGCTTATTTGTCAAAAATCCTCTACTCATTTCTAAGACAATCTCATATTTCATTTTCTTCAGAAATGAAGGTTTTGAACAGAATTAAAAAACAAAATCTCCTCGTTATTTCTGCTGTGATCTTGCGCTGATCCAAGCGTCTGACCTTCGTTTTGGCTTTCCCCTATGGGTGTCATGTGGACATCCAACTATGAATCGATCGCTCTTTTCAATTTAAGCTCATGCCTTATGACTTTTATGGCAGTGGAGTTGCGATCAATGATTTCTTGCGTTGATCACGATTCTTGCATTCGTTTTGGCTTGCCCCTACAAGTGTCATGGGACATCCAACTACGAGCCAATTCCGATCTCATGCTTTTTTTTTTTTTAAATATTCAAGGAGATTAACAAATTTCGAAAGCTTTTATGTTCACAAAACTTTTGTTCCCCTCCCGACCCCAAATTTAGAGGGCAGCAAGGTCCTCATTGCTGAAGAAGAGAATTATACGATGGAATTAGAAAGCTATTGTAAAAGAAGTTTGACGTAAAGCTTGCATACTTACTAAATCCTATAAATAATTTCAAAGGAAAAAATCCAAAAACTTAGTATTGATGTCAATCTAGGCGTTAGTGTTAGAGCATAATTTCATCATTGAAGTCATTATTGACAAACAAAGCAACAGAAGGTTAATAGGTGATCAAAAGTATATGTGTGATTCAAACAAAGGAAAAGGCATAAAGGATAGATAAAATTCCATCGAATTCATATTCAACAATTGGGGCGATGATACGAGAGAGTGAGAGCAGCACAAGATAAAATAAAACAAAAGAAACAAGGAAGGACACCACCCCCAATTGGAATTTTCTCCTGCATCGTTGTTGCGATCTCGCGGTGGGTTTTCATTAGAAAACTACAACGTGTTCTGAAGATGCGAGAGAATAGGTGGCACCACCACTAGGCAAGCGACAACATTCTGAAAAAATTTGATCATAAAATGGAATTGGTCGTGCTGCCCTTCCATCAACTGTCGTATGAAGTCATACGTTGTGCTCTGCTGGTCTCAAACAAACTCCTTCAACTTTTTATCTTGTCTAACGAGTTTGTCTTATTGTCACCTTAGCTCATTCATTTGCGTTTGAATTGATTGCTGCTGCCACGATAGGTCATCGATACCCCCTAAGATTGGTTCATGGAGGTCATCATGAAGGAATATATACCATTCCTCTTTGGGGCCGATCCCTTCAGATTCATTTACTTAATTGTGTTGTATTTCTTCACCAAGCTGATGCTCACTATCCTTGCCAATGCCGAAGCCAACGTCTGTTTCAATCCTAAGCGATGACAGGTTTGGGTCATCAGTAATGATACGTGGAGGGCTATCTAATTTAGGGGAAGGTGATGGGCTTGGTAATGTGGATGCAAGGGGAAGAACAAAAAGAGGTTAATTTTCAGGAGCCGATGGTGTTGGTTTTTCAAGCGATGGAGTGTAGAAATTGAGATCAATGCTTAGCCTCAGAGATTCAAGGTCTGGTTCAGGTGGTGGAGATTTTTCTATTTGGGGCGAGAGTAGCATTCTTTCTTCAACCTTTGACGCGATAGTTACTTTGATTTTCTTTCGCTGTGATGCTTCTATGGTCGTCTAGGGATGAGGCTGCTGCTTCGTTTATGGCTTAGGTTGGATGTTTGCTTATGCTGGCAACCTCATTAGGCGGTGGAGGGAATTGTTCATCAGTGTACTTTTCATCGCCACATCTTCTTCTTCTTCAAACCATCCTTGTGCTACACAGAGCTCAATGATGAAGGGAAGAATATCTGCCCCTTGGTGTTGAGAAGAATGACCAAATTTGATTTGTGGTTAAGCGACCAACATTGATAGGGATTAACCACATGATACAGAAAGTGGTCACCATTCTTTCTTTGGAGACCAAATGGTCATGAGTTATGGGGAGAAGCTTTCTTTTGATGAAGTACAACCACACGTTGGCTTCTGGCATTAGGTTGTGCAATGACAACGTCTTGACCTCTTTTGCTGAGACGTTCCATTTCGTCTCAGGTAGTGCTACGGTCTTCAACGCCTCTTTTTGTTCCTCAGATATTGGGCCCTCGATAATTCTATTTCCCACGACGTCAAAAATGTCTTCCAAATTATACAAGTGATTAATCTTCTCAATGCCAAATCCAATTATAACTTCCCCAGTATCTGCTTTGTATCGCCCAGTGTGAGGCTTCCCTTCATAGAACGCTATCACTATAGATGGCTTGACCGTTCTAGCCTCTTCACAAAAATCTCTCCAACCCAATATGTTGATCATATTGATGATGAAAGGAGATAGAGGCGTTCTTTCTAGGAAGAAGCCCATTTCGATCAGAATTGAGGGCCTCTTCTTTGGAATTCTTTCTTCCTCTACCGCAGGTGCCTTGCCCTTTTCCTCCTTCTTTGCCATCGCTTGCTTTTGCAATTTTTCTTTTCTTGCTCCCTTACTTTTCTCTTCCACCTTAGATTTTTCAATTTCTCTCCTCTTTCTCACCTCCTCCTCCCGTGGCAACCGTTTTTCTTCCTTTATCTTTTGTAAATTGTGCTTAATACGCTGAGCTTTTTCTTGTCTGGCTCTCTCTTCTTTTTCACTTTCTTCACGTAATTCTTTTTCAAATTCCATCGCAACTCATTCCACACTATCTAATGACTTGTCAGGCTAAGACTGCGATGAAATTCCCACGCATTTAAGCTTCTTATTGTGAATCTCATGGTGAAGCTCTGTTACTGCGATTAAGGACTCTGCTTCCTTCCTTATTCCTCCTAGGCCTTCCCTTACCTTTTTGGCCTTTCTTTGAAATTCCTTTGTCAGTGCCTCTGTAGAAGAGGCTAGAACACTGGCTCCATCGCTTCTTTTCCTTTCCTCTTTTGGATTTTTTTTTTTTTGCAAGGGGTTCCCCTTCTACGTCAACCAATTCAGTTCCACCTTGTTTCCCCTTGCTCACCGCATTGCCAGACCCAAGTAGCAATGCTTCAATGCTAGTCTACTGAATATCTGGTTGATTTACTATGCCTTCATCTAGGGATTCGAGTGGCTTTAAGTTTTTTAGAATTTTCTCGTAGACTTCTCGTTCATCCCTTCGCCTTGCTTTGTTTGTGATGGAGGTCGCTGGTTGTAGGCGATTGTGTGGAGATGAGGACTAAGATGCGACTGTTGCTAATAGGATGAGTGTAGGGTTAAATGGCGATGGTGAGACCATCGTGGATGGAGGCGCATAGGTTGGTGAAGTAGCAACTAGAAAGGAGATGGGTTGAATAGAAACGGATGGGGACACCACTTTATACAGGTAGGTGGTAGTAGAAGATCGAATAAAGGACGGAGTGTTTTGGTAGACCATTTTGAATGTAAGTAGAGGAGATGTAATCTGAAGGGAGTTAAACTGAAGGCTTTGAAGTTTCACCGAAAATTTTTTAGGATTTAGAGAGTTTAGGGTTTTTGGTAAGCGTGAAGAATTGGGTCATTCGAGAAGAGGGATTTAAATAGGCAAAGAATGGAAAAGGGAACGATAAACTGCCTCGCAATTCGAGATAATCATAATGTTGCACGTAATAATGGTGAACTGATGGAATGCTAGGTAGTGTGTCTTTTCATCAAACTAAACTAGGATGACATATTGTTCCCTTACCTGTGATGAGTTCTTTTGGAGATACGTTGAGCTACAATTCCCATGCATCACCAATCTCATCGCATTACTCATCTCCTCAGAAACCTCGATTACCCTCTTCCCAAAGTTCGATTTTAGCAAGTAATCATTGATAAAAAAAAAACAAAGAAACTAGAAGAACAACAATAATAAATAAGAAATTAAATGAAAAGAACCAAAGTATAAAAGGATACAAAAAAAAGGATACGATGCGTCCCATAACGGATGTTGCTTTATGGGGTAGGAACTCTTTGTACCACATCATTCGGGCTCCCCCAAGTCTATAGAGATCTTTTCGCAATTGAAATCCCCTCCATAGTAAGGCTTGATCCTTTGTTCATTCACTTTGAATGTGTTAGCTCCATCTTCACTAATTAATTTTACCACTCCATGCAGGTAGACTTCTTTGATGATGAATAGTCCTGACCAACGCAATTTCAGCTTTGTTGGAAAAAGATGCAATCAAAAGTTAATAGGACTTTTTGGCCAATTTCAAAATCTTTCTTACGAATGCATTGATCATGTCAATGCTTCATTTGTTCCTTGTAGATTTTGGCATTCTCATATGTCTGCAACCTCCATTCATCTAATTCTAACAGCTGAAGCTTCGTCGCCTCTCCCGCGACCTTCAGATCAAAGTTAAGTTTTTTCGTAGCCCAAAACGCTTTGTGTTCAAGTTCCAATGGCAAGTGGTAGGCTTTGCCAAAGACTAGAGTGTATGAGGACATTCTTATAGGAGTTTTGTATGCAGTACGGTATGCCCATAACGCTTCATTTAGTCTTTGAGCCCAATCTTTACGTGTCAGGTTGACAACTTTTTTCAACACTATCTTGATTTCCCTGTTTGATATCTCAACCTGACCATTTGTCTGAGGGTGGTATGCTGTGGCTATTTTGTGGTGAATGTTGTATTTGATAAGAATTTTGCTGACGATGCGATTGATGAAATGTGTGCCTTCATCGCTTATAATAGCACGCAGAGTGCCAAAGCGAGTGAAAATGTTTTTCTACAAGAATTTGAGACCATGATCTCATCATTTGAAGCACAAGAAATTACCTCCACCCATTTGGATGCATAGTCAACAGCTAACAAGATGTAGTTATGGCCAGTAGATGGTGAAAATGGCCCCATAAAATCGATCCACCAAACATCAAATAATTCCACCTCCAGAATAACATTCATTGGCATTTCATTTTTTTCTGAATTTTTCCCAGTGCGTTGGCACCTGTCGCACTTTATGACATTCACATTCATCCTAAAATAAGGTGAGCCAGTAGTATCCGCTCTGTAAGACCTTTGTAGTTGTGTGCTGACTTCCAAAATACCCAACATATGGTGATTCATGACATTAATAGAGGATGCGTTGAAATGTCGTCTCTGAAATGCATTTTCTCAAGATTTGGTCAGGACCTCTTTTGTACAAGTTGAACTCATCCCAATAATAGAATTTACAGTCATGCATGAGCCTTTTCTTTTGTTGAAAAGTATATTCTTTGGGAAATTATTTTCAAACTAGGAAATTTACAATGTCCACGTACTAGGGCAAGTACTCATCGATTTTTAACAGCATTTCATCAGGGAATGAGGCGTTTACAGAGGGTTGTTTGTGATCAATTTCATGATTTTCAAGTCGTGATAGATGATCTGCGACTTTATTCTTGGACCCTTTTCTGTCTATTATCTCTAAATCAAACTTCTGAAGCAATAGGACCCATCTGATCAGTCTTAACCCCGCATCCTTTTTTGTCATCAAGTATTTGATAACAGAATGATCTTTATGAATGATGACCTTCGATCCTAGCAGATAAGGTCAAAATTTTTCCATGGCGAAAACCACCACCAACAACTCTTTTTCAATGGTTGAATAATTGTCCTAGGCACTATTAAGAGTCTTACTTGTGTATGCGATGGGGTGAAGGACCTTTTCTATTCATTGAGTCAAAGTTGCTCTCCACTGGCATCGTACATGAACTTAAATGGTTTTGTCCAATCAGGCGAGATTAGAATCGAAGCTAAAACAAACGCATTCTTCAATTTCTCAAAAGTGTTCAGGCAATTCGCGTCGAAGTTGAAAGATCTATCAACCTCTAGCATCATGTTCAGTGGTCTGACAATTTTTGAGAAATCCTTGACAAATCTTCGATGGAACCCAACATGTCTAAAACTTCTCAAAGTATTCACATTTGTAGGAGGCAATAGCTTTTTAATGGTCTCAATCTTTGCTCTATCAACCTCTAGGCTAAACTTGGAAACCTTGTGTCCAAGAACATTTCCTCGGTCACCATGAAGTGACACTTTTCCTAATTAAGAACCAAATTCTTGTCCTCACACCTCTTTAGGATCTTCTCCAGATTTTTCAAGCACACTTCATACGTTCTTCCATAAACTGAAAAATCATCCATAAATATTTCAATGGAATCCTCAGATAATCTAAAAAGATAGCCATCATGCACCTTTGAAATATGCTAGGGGCATCGCATAATCCAAAAGGCATGCGTCGAAAAGCAAATGTCTCATATGGGCATGTGAATGTTATTTTCTCTTGATCCGCGAGTGCGATCATAATTTGATTATACCTCACGTATCCGTCTAAAAAGCAAAAGTAGTCGTTCTCCGCCAACCTGTCCGGCATTTGGTCAAGGGGAAGTGACCCTTTTTGGTCGCAGTGTTGAGTTTTCGGTAATCCATGTAGATCCTCTAATCGGTGACTATATGCATCGGTATTAATTGTTGTTCTTATTGGGTATAACTATCATTCCCCCTTTCTTTGGGACACACTGCACTCACCCATGTGCTATTTGAGATGGGAAAAAGAATTCTTGCATCTAACCATTTGATGATTTCTTTTTTGACAACTTCTTTCATCGCAGGGTTCAATCTGCATTAAGGTCTAGCAAAGTCTTCTGATCTTCTTCCAATCTAATTTTGTGTATGCAGTAGGATAGACTTATACCCTTAATGTTAGCAAGAGTCCACCATATTGCTTTAATGTACTTTTTCAATACTTCAAGTAAGGCTGCTTATTTTTCTTTGGAAAGTGCTAATCGCATGATTCCTGGAGAGAAACCATACAAGTTCGGTGACACATAGTCCCTAATGGGTCTATTGTGATCATTTGCCAACAAAATTGGGTTGGCAAGTGCTTTATCCTGATTTTTTTTCCACACGTAGTTCCTCTAGGTAGTTTTGTTGTTCGACCATCCTAAGAGCTCTATTTTGTTTCCTTCTTTTGTTGGCTCTTTGTCTTTTGCGAAAAGTCCTTTCTATTTATGGGTTTTATGCGAGCTCAGGAGTATTTCCTTCGCTTATACAGCGCTTGTGCCTTTCTCGCAGTCAATGCTCAATACTCCAAAAGGTCGAGGTCTACAAAGATCAATAAGAATAGTCTTGGCACACTTAATTATCGCAATCCCCGACAATGGCACCAAAAACATGATGCATTTATAACATGTGATGAAATGAATAAGATTTATGAGGTTATAACGCTTTGTTTTATCTGGTACAACCCAAGTACAAATTTAACCAGGGTTCTGGTAAGTCTAACGTTAAACTCAGGGATTGCTTGTAAATGTGTGGTGAAACTAAAAATATGATCTTAATGCAAATTAGCATTTTGAAACAAAAAGGGTTGATTAGAGGTGTTATTCTAATTTTAAAATCTATGCTATGAAAATTAGCCTAAGTGAAAGAGGGTGGATTATGGTTGTTGGTGATAGATATGCGATGATAGGGTTAAGAAGAATTTTCACTCACTTCCTAAGCAACTAAATGGATTATGTGTTCAAGCGATGCACTGAATGTTACGATCATCACTTCTCAGTGTATCCGGCCACATTATCTTATCTCTAAGATGAGTGCAATATGCAAAAGGTATACTTATTTCTAAGGAACATCTCCTCTTGTTTTATGAGTTCCAAATCTAAATTCTTTCAAACTCATATTAAATTTACTTAGAAAAATCTTTCAATTTATTCAAAAAATGCATATAAGCATACATAAAACAAGTTGATAGCATATTTCTCTTGTTGCTTAGTAGTGTTAGCTACATACTTCTCAATCCATAGAAAATTTAGCTATGCATAATGGCGATGGATAAGATAAATAAAGGATGGAATGAATATGTATTCATATTGTAACGTTTGAATTTGTCAAAGTCAAAATTACAATACAAATACACTTTAAGAGAAAGAAAGGGATAGAGAAACAAGTCGTGGTGTGCAATGTCTTTCTCCCTCCGGCTCTACTGGCAACTACTTCACTTAGATTATTGAACAATGGTATCTCTCTTTTTCTTCCACAGGAATCCTAAGTTATTGCTAAGGTATTTCTATGGCTGAATGGAAAGGTATTTTTGCAGAGGTTTCTTCTCAGAATTTCTCTCGTCTCTCTATATCTCATACATGGTGATTGCATGGGTATTTATAGGCGTCTGAGGAGCTTTTCTTTTCTCTTAGTCATGATTGTGCTGATGGGTGCATTAAATTCTATACTCTGACGCATCATCTGCAACGCATTAGAAGTTCATTGAATCTTCAACGAAGTTCTCTTGTCAGCCACCAACTCAAACTATGATTTAACTCCAACCGCCCATGTCATTTTTCATCTCCATAGCTGGTTATGTGATTGTATGTTTGTATCTGATAGCTTTTGCTTGATCGCATCAGTGGGTGCTTGGTTCATGTGATCATGTGTTCACAAGGTCGCGTTAGTGAGTTTTCTGCATAATTATAGCAATATCAGCCCGCAATTCAAATATATTAGATGTTAAAATTGTAGGCTTGCATATTTAAATTTTTTATATGAATTCTTTGGTACAAGTTTCGTAATTTCATACCTTTTTCCTATTCTTTTAAATAAAAGAGATACATTAACTTGTATTTCTACAAGTTATCAATAACCTTAGATGTTAGTGAAGGAACTCATGTGAGAAGAACCTTGAGTAGAAGCGGATCGATCAAATTCCTAAATTATCGAATGTAAAGTTTACAGTAAACATACAACAGATATGCATTTAAAGTTAAATTACAACATGCTTTTTACTAAAAAATGGTTCAATATATATTACCTTTGAAAATCCTTTTTCTTCATGAATCCTCCCTCGAACAGAATCAGCAACTTCTTGAAGACCTTATTCAAGATTTTCTCGATCCAAAAATCGAACACAACCACAAAGAGTCCTTGGTATTCTTGGGGTGAGAACTCAGGAGTGGTGGGCTTTGACTATTTTGGTTTGAGGGAAAGATTTAATGTATGGAGGAAGAAGATTGAGAATACCAACATGGGAAACCTAGCTTCCCTCCCTTTGAAGTGCATTTATCAAATCAACTCCCCAAAAGAAAGCCTTGCAACTACGCTATATATTGATATTGCAACAGCGCTAGAATTCTCTCAAGAAATCAAGAATACATAACTCTTCTGTAAAAATCTCAATCGTTCAACATGCAATAGCAAATCATAGAGGAAGAAGAGAAAACCACTTTTCTTTTATTCCTCTTGCCATAAAATTAATAACCATCCACTAAAGTGGTTGGAGAGAAAAGATGGGGAATATTATTCAAATAATAATAATAATAATATATAAATAAATATGATAACCAACTTATCGTATTATATTTGTATTAAATTATATGTTATATCAAATATAACATATAACCTATATTTTTAATATTGTATTATATACAACATAAACTATAGTTTCTTTCTCTTTTAAATGACATTTAATATAAATCTCATTTATATTAAATTTAACAACTATGAATCACATTCATAGGAAATATATTTGAATCTCAATCAAATATTTATTTCCTCCCATTAAATTATAATGTATCAAATACATTATGACAATTATATCATATATAGTTGAAACAATTTAATTATATCATATATAATTAAATCCCTCTATTAATTTGAACAATTCAAATTAACCCAAAAACTGATTCTCAACTAAATCCTTTTGAGCTACCAAGGAGACCTTATGGACCTGTAGCTTGAAGTTCCAACGGTACATGAATAATTAATTAAACTCTTCAATTTACATTATTCACCATCCGTTAACTGTCGGACACTCTACTAAAGACCAACAGCTTCACTCTTTGCACTACAGATATATTTGTGTGTCCATTGGATATAACCAATCAACAGTACGATGACCCTTCATGTAACGACCTGACTCCCTAGGACTTAAGTTAGGCCGTTACTAAATAAATGCATGCATGGAACTCAAAACGGCACTCTGATATGGCGAAATAAATGCTAATTAAATAAGATAAGTTCAAAAGACTTTCATTAAATTCAAATATTAAAACAATAATAGGGTTCCCATAAATCATAAAGGATAATAAATAAGTTTGAAAAACGATTCTTAAAAATAAGTTTTAAACATCAAAACTCAAAGTTGAGAGAAACATGAGAAGAACTCTAAATCCCATGAGCGGAAGCGTAAAAACTAGTCCCAGTGGCTCGATCACGAATTCCGCTTGTCCATCGCCGGTGCATCTCTACCCTTACCTGAAACAACAACATTAGAAAGAATGAGTATAAATACTCAGTAAGTAACCCCACTACTGGGGTTAGGCTGGGCATCTATGTCCTCTAGATACCCACCTCTGGTGAAACATATAAACTACTCTAGTCCTCATGGGACACATATGCACATGAAACAAGAAGGAGACTGAGTCCTTTCCTACTGTAGTTAAGTATGCCCACTACCTCTGGTGAATCTCGAAGGAGACACAAACTGGTGAATCCCAAAGGAAACACAAACTGGTGAATCCCGAAGGAAACACAAACTGGTGAATCCCAAAGGAAACACAAACTGGTGAATCCCAAAGGAAACACAAACTGGTGAATCCCGAAGGAAATATAAAATCTAATGGGCATCTAACTAATCAGTAAGAACACTTGCACAGTCTCAACATCATAATCATTACTGTACGAATCTATGACATACATATAAACCTCAACCTCATGGCTCTACAACATACACATATACCTCAACATCATGGTTCTACAACATACATGTATACCTCAACATCATCAGATCAAATACAACCATATGGAATCACATACCATCTCATACTAGCATTCAAGTGTCTATGTGCACAACTAAATATTTCAGATCTCGTACCAGAACATACTTTGGTCATATTATACTATCAGTCTATCATGTTGTCATTCTGCCATAACATTCATTTATCATGCTAGCATACCTCTAATGTTGGGCCCGTGGGTAGTTCCAGTAGTAAGATTACTTACCTTAATATTAGGTTGAACCAAAAAGCAATTGAATCTTTGTGAAATTCTTGAATCCTTAATCAAGTCTAAACATAAACCAAGCTTTAAAATTAATAGTGAAGGCCAAATTCCAAACACCTAAATATTACAAAATATTTCCAGATAACCTTACCTAAGATGTGGTCCAATTTGAATTCACCTTCCAAACTTCCAATTTTAAGCCCAAATAATTAGCAAACCAAACTCTTCTTCATTTTGAATGAAATTTTTTAATCAACCCCCTAATCATAATTTGAAATTAGGCTTACATGATTAAAGCTTGAATCAAATACATACTTCACTACCAATGTCTCAAATAAATTATCCATATGTAGCTTCCTAAAAAAAAATCACTTCCAAATGACTTTACCAAAATTTCTCAACAACCAAAATTAATCCACAAGAGGGTCATCAAAGCATAAAACTTACCAAAACTCACTAAAACAAGCTCCAACTTCACTGAACAACACCTTAATACCTTCACAAACTTGAATCCAAAGTTGAAACACAATGGGTATCAACCAATTGATGCCAAAAGTAAATGAGTATTCAAGAATCAACCGAAAAAAAACCCAAATGATAGAAATCTTACCCAAATCGATAGATCCAGTGATGGCAAATGCGAACGACGCTTGTGTTGGATTTTATGTCCTAAAACTTGTAGTTTGTAAATTAATAAACATGTTCTGTTTTGTTTTCGATAAAGTTGTTATTGAAATTGTAATCTTGAATCAAATAAACTAAGGTCCTGAGGCTATTTAATGTAGTTTGAATTTTATGTAGTGACATAAAGATGGATCTGTTGGATTTTATGTCCTAAAACTCGTAGTTTGTAAATTAATAAACATGTTCTGTTTTGTTTTTCGATAAAGTTGTTATTGAAATTGTAATCTTGAATTCAATAAACTAAGGTCCTAAGGCTATTTAATATAGTTTGAACTTTATGTAGTGACATAAAGATGGATCAAGTTCAAATATATAGCCAAAATGGTCTATAGTATATGAATAAGGTTGTGCACCTTATTCTGGGGACACTATGGATGCGGCCCACTTTGTAGTTAGTACAAATGATGCGATCCTGAATCGTTCATATAGAGATATGTGAGTAGGGGCATCCTATGTAAAGAGTTTACATAAGACTGAACCATGAAATAGTCACTTTTTACGTTCTAAATGCCGTTTTATGTATTAAACTGACTATTTCGTTAATTGATGACCTAGGTAACTTAATCTTAATCCTGAGCTAACTATGAACTCCTGTTCACTCAGAATTATCCTTAGATCTGCATAGGTGAGGGCAGCTCAATATCGCTGGCCCAATAAGTCTCCCATTTCAGGGGTAAGATCGGGTGGATAATTGGGAACATAGGGTGCAAGACGAAATTCACTCATACCCATTATAGAGATAGTAGATGGGTTGTTCACTTTAGTACTGAATCCAGGTCTTGAACAAGGGGCCCCATCCTCTCCTTAGCCCGAGAAGGATTCGATTTATAGGTTGGACCTTAAACCAATTGTTCATTAGAGGATCAGTGGAACTTAAGGAACAAGATGTAGTCTTGGGGGTAAAACGATTTTTTTGACCCAGCCGAGATTACGAACAACCTGTGAAGGATTAACTTACTAATCATGGTTATATCAAATGGACACAAATATATCTATAGTGAAGGGAATGCAACTACGGGACTTTAGTGGAATGACCCGTTAGTTAACGAATGTTGATTAACTCCGTCTAAAGAGTTTAGCTAGCTAATCTCGGATTGTTGGAGCCTATGATCTATAGGTCCATTAGGTTCCCCTACTAGCTCGTATGGAATAAACTTAGAACAGTATGATAGAATAATTCGAATTGTTCGAATTATGTAGAGAGAGAGAAACCTACAAGTATATGTGATATAGTGGTCGATTTTTTCAGCTTAGAGATACAGCTTTAATATTTAAATGTGATTTAAATATCAAGAATATGAAAATGTTCATATTCGGAAGCTCGGAAATGATGGAAATGGTCAAAGATGTAAAAAGTCAAAGAGTTGACTTTTGACTTTGAAAATCAAACTTTGACCGACCTTATATTCAAAATTGATTTGAATTTCGAGAAAACGAATGCGCATTCATGCTCGGGACGTCAAAATTAGTCAACACGGGAAAAATCATAAAAAGTCAAAATGTTGACTTTTTGGTCAAAAGTTTGACTTTGACCAAATGACTATTTTGCCCTTTGACTATAGTTAGTGGGAAAATCCAAACTTTGTTGGATAATTCCACTAACAAAATAGTGGGCTAGGTGTTGGCTTATAGTGGAGACATTAAGCCCACTAAGATAGTGGAATATTAGTGTTGGGTTTTTTATGTATTTAGTTCGTGCAATTGTTGCATGGATTTTTCTATAAATTGGGTTTTCATTTTGAATGAAAAGAGTTTTTGCAATTTTGGAAATTGGTTTTCATATTTGGACTGGAAAAATCACAACTTTGAAAAAAAGAGAAAAACCCAAACCTACTCAAATTCCATCTTATTTTCCATCTCTTTTCTCTCTCTCGGCTTTCTTCATCCACCGGGTCCCAAAACTCGGTTCTGAGTTCAAAGGATAGTAGGTCAACTCTAGTGGTGGTCCGAAAGAGTTCAAGTCGAGATTTAACGAGGAAAAACGGTTTTCGGGAGCTTCAAAAGTAGTATCCTACAATTTTAATTCACTGTTTTTCCCTTCATGATGCATGCTTATTTCCTTTAATTTAAGAGAAATTAGAGTGTAATTAGATCCTAATTCCGCTGCGTATGTCTCGTGTTCCATCAGAATCAAGTTCAAATATATAGCCAAAATGGTCTATAGTATATGAATAAGGTTGGGCGCCTTATTATGGGGACACTATGGACGCGGCCCACTTTGTAGTTAGTACAAACGATGTGATCCTGAATCGTTCATATAGAGATATGTGAGTGGGGGCATCCTATGTAAAGAGTTTATATAAGACTGAACCATGAAATAGTCACTTTTTACATTCTAAATGACGTTTTATGTATAAAACTGACTATTTCGTTAATTGATGACCTTAATCAACGAAATAGTGGGAGAACCTAGGTAACTTAATCAACGAAATAGTTAGTTTTATACATAAAACGACATTTAGAACATAAAAAGTGACTATTTTCATGGTTCAGTCTTATGTAAACTCTTTACATAGGATGCCCCCACTCACATATCTCTATAAGAACGATTCAGGATCGCATCGTTTATACTAACTACAAAGTGGGCCGCATCCATAGTGTCCCCAGAATAAGGCACCCAACCTTATTCATATACTATAGACCATTTTGGCTATATATTTGAACTTGATCCATCTTTATGTCACTACATAAAATTCAAACTACATTAAATAGCCTCAGGACCTTAGTTTATTGGATTCAAGATTACAATTTCAATAACAACTTTATCGAAAAACAAAACAGAACGTGTTTATTAATTTACAAACTACAAGTTTTAGGACATAAAATCCAACTAACTCCTACTTGACTAAAACTCCTAGTGGAGTATCATAATGTTGAATTTTAGTGAGAAACATATGAGTACAATAAACATATGAATACAATAAACTAAGGCATATACCCAAAAGCTTGAGCAGTGGTGGACGGAGGTCATGAAGAAGAAACTGACGCGGCGACTTTGGGCTGCATCAGACGGGCTCACGAACGTGAGGAAGAAAAGGGAAATGTGGATTTGAATTTTTATAAAAAAAAAACAATAATAATAATAATAATAAAACAAAAAAGGAAATAAATATAATTACATTTAATTCCTTTCCATTTTATACTATTAAATTCCTTTTCGTTTCAAAAGGAAATTAATTCATGCCATTAATTTTCAATTTGAATAATTTTACGCCAATAATTAAATTCCCGCACTTACACTTGAAGTCCAAAATTCCAAAAATGCCTTCCAACTAATAACAATTACTGAAAATCCAAATAATAAAGTTACTAAAATTACATTATTATTAAAAAAATGTGCGGGGTGTTACATTTAACAAATTGCTCGTAAGTACAGTTGGGCTAAATTATCATTTTGCCCCTATAGTTATATCTAACTTCTTAATTACCACTGATCCCACTATGACTAAACCCCTCTTGAGCTAGGAGAGGGTGTGATGTCACATTGTTCAAGACCCGAAATCAGCCCTTAAAGGAGAAATTTATCTACTTACCCCTACTTCAGGGAAGGAGTGAATTTTATCTTGTGTAATTGTGTTCCCATCTCCCCAATCAAACGAATCCCCAAAATGGTAGGATTGTTGAGTCGGCGATCTGGCCACTCTCACCCATACAAATCAAAGAACTGCCCTCATAGGTAAGAGTTCACAACTCATTCAGGATTCAGGTCATGTTACCTATGGTCATCCTGGTGAAATGCAAGTCTCTACTATGAAAGGTGTTGTAGAATGAGACAAAACATTCCGTGGTTTGGTCTTATACATACTCCTTTGTATAGAATATCCCTGCTCGCATGTCTAATACATTAGGATCAAATCATTGGTAGCACTTTACAACAATTGTAACACCTACAAAGCGAACCATATTCGTAGTATCACTAGGATAAGGTGCTTAGCCTTATCCATCTACTACATACCATTTAGGTTATTACTTAAACATGATCCACCTGTTTGTCTCCACATACATGTTTAAGTTACAATGATAACCTTGGATGTCAGTTTAATTGTTTGTGGTTAATGAAATTAAAATATCACATATTTTATAGACAAAGTGAATAAAATATCATATATTTTATTAATCACATAAAGAGTTTGTTCATACAATGTTTATAAACTATTGAACCCTACGAGATTTAGGGCATCAACCCAATAGTTATTTTATTGGTTTGTGGGTTTAATGCAACTAACTATCAAATAAAACATCACATATTTTATTAGATAAGTAAGATGTTTGTACAATACAATTACATACTATAAGACCTTATAAGGTTTAGGGTACCAATCCCAACAATCTCCCACTTAACCTAAAGCTAGTGGGGTGTAAAATATAAAAGTCAAACCGATATACAAAGTGCACAAACAATAAACTAGGGCATAACACGCCCAATACAGATCTTCCACTTGCCCTAGTCTAAACACGATCTGTCCCATAGATCCATCCTCTGTAGGTGGCCCTCAAACACATTAGTCGTGAGGGCCTTTGTAAACGGATCAGCAACATTGTGCTCCGAAGCTATCTACGTGGCGATCACGTCCCCTCGATGCACAATCTCTCGGATGAGATGATACTTCCGCTTTATGTGCTTCTTGCGCTTGTGACTCCTAGCCTCTCTGGAATTAGCTATAATACCATTATTATCACAATAAAGTGTAATGGGCTTTAACATGTCTAGAATGACTTCTAGATTTTTCTGGAATTTTCTGAGCCAAACAACTTCTTTAGCAACTTTACAAGCCACTACATACTCCGCCTCCATGGTGGAGTCAGCAATGCACCCCTGCTTGGTGCTCCTTCAGATTATTGCTCCTCCGTTAAGAGTGAACATTGATCTTGATATGAATTCCTTAGAGTCCTTATCAGTCTGAAAATCAGAGTCTGTATATCATGTAAGGACCAAATCCTTAAAACCATACACGAGCATGTAGTCCCTCATTCTCCATAGATACTTGAGAATATTCTTAACAGCTATCCAGTGACCATATCCTGGATTAAACTGATATGTACTGAATATCTCCACTACATAGGAGATGTCAGGTCTAGTACATCACATTGTATACATTAGGTTGCCAATAGACGATGCATAGGGGATCTATCTCATTTTCTCAACCTCTTAAGGTGTCTTAGGACACTGTTCTTTAGAAAATATAACTTCATGCTTGAAAGATAATAAACCTCTCTTGGTGTTCTACACCGAATACTGACAAGCATTTTGTCAATGTACAATGCTTGAGACAGTGCTAGCATTTTGTTCTTTTGATCTCTAAAGATCTGAATTCCCAGAACAAACTGAGCCTCTCCCAAATCTTTTATTTGGACTTAGGTCGCTGGCCAGTTCTTAATTTCAGTCAGTAGACCTACATCATTCCCAATTAGTAGGATATCGTCTACACACAATACCAAAAAAGCTACTGAACTGTTGATGATTTTCTTATATACACAAGGTTCATCAACATTCTGAAAAATCCATAAGATTTGATCGCAATATTAAATCTTATGTTCCAAGGTCGAGAAGCTTGCTTCGATCCATAGATGGATCAATTAAGCTTGCAAACCTTTTTCTCTTAACCTTGGGTTATGAATCCCTCAAGTTGATGCATATAAATGGTCCTCAAGATTTTCGTTCAGAAAAGCAGTCTTGACGTCCATTTTCTAGATCTCATAGTCATAATATGAGGCAATGGACAGGAGGATCCGGATAAACATTAGTATAGCAAAAGGTGAGAAAGTCTCCTCATAGTCGACTTCCTCAACTTGGGTATAACCTTTTGCCACTAGTCTAGCCTCGAAAGTTTGCACCTTCCTATCAACACCTCATTTTCTCTTGTGGATCCATTTGCAACCTATAAGTTTAACCCCATCAGGTTGATCTAAGATCCCAAACTGAATTGAAGTATATAAACTCCATTTTGAGATCCATACCTTTGATCCACTCATCTTTGTCAATATCCTCCATTGCCTTCTTGTAAGACAATGGATCCTCAACATCTCCATAAACTACCATAGCTAGGATTTCTGTTAAACCCATATAACGAACAGACAGGTTCGCAACTCTCCCACTACGTCAGGCTCCCACAACACTTGAGGTGGATTTGACTTACTAGATTATCCAACATCACCAACTCTTGTTAAAGATTCAGTATTTTCTTTGAAATTTTCATTCAACATTATTTTACTACGGGGAATGTGGTCTTCTTCTAGAAACATAGCATTTTTCAATACAAACACTTTATTTTCCTTAGGGTTGAAGAAGTAACCACCTCTTGTTCCTTTGGGGTAGCCTACAAATAAGCACAGCTTTGAACAAGGTTCCAGCTTCTTAGAATTTGCCTTAAGCAGATATGCTGGGCAACCCCAGATTCTGAAATGACGTAAACTAGCTTTACAGCCATTCCATAACTCCAAAGGTGTTCTTGTAACACTCTTGGATGGAACATAGATCAAAATATACATTGTAGTTTGTACTACAAAACTCCAAAATGAATCAGGTAAGAAAGCGTAACTCATCATAAATGAAACCATGTCCAACAAGGTTCGATTTATCCTTCTTGATACACCATTCTACTGAGGAGTACCAGGTGCTAAGAGTTAGGATACTATTCCATGTGCTATCAAATAATTCTGGAATGTAAGATCCATAAACTCTCCACTTCGATTAGATCGAAATGTCTTAATTGTTATATTTAATACATTTTTTAACTTCAGCTTTAAACTTTTTGAACTTTTCAAAGAATTCAGACTTATGTTGCATTAAATAAACAGTCATACTTTGAATAATCATCAGTAAGGGTGATGAAATATTCAAACCCTCTTCTTGCTTTTATATTCATCAGACCACAGAGGTCTGAATTTACTAGTTGGGTTCTTTGGCCTTATGACGTTTTCCAGTAAAATATCTTTTAGTCATTTTACTTTCAAGGCATGACTCACACACAGGTAAATAATTTTCTTCAAACTCGCTTAGAAGTCCATTTTTTGTCAATTTCTCAATCCTATTGAGATTGATGTGTCCTAATCTTAGGTGCCAAAGTTGGGCATTTTCTTTAGGAGAAATTCTAAGTCTTTTTGTCACACCCCATCCCAGACTATTCTCTAAGCCTAGGAAAGGACATGACTGCAGAAGTTATCAACCCTTTTGTTGATACCTACTACCTAATAACTCTTGTGGAAATAACTCTAATACCAATGAAAAAATTCAACAACCAACTGAATAAATCAGCCCATTTTATTACAACAATGTAACGTTTATACAAATCCAAGACTTAACAACAAAGTTTACAACAACAACTGTAAAAACTCTCTGGAAGTGTAACTGTGGCTTGTGGCAGACCTTGACCTTAGTAGCTGTCTGGAACTCCTCATCTTTCGCTACCTAGGGGGGAGAAAGAAAAACATTTGGAAAGCATGAGCTATAAAGCCTAGTGAGTGACCAGAAAACTTATTCTTATGAAATAGAACTACCCCATGCTTGGGTACTTCTGCTCAGATACCTTCTCAACTATGTTCTTCAGGATCAAGCTACTCGGATACCTTCTCAACCATCCTTCACTATCCAGTTTCAAGTAAAACTAGTCATACAATGACTTTCTTTAATAAAACTTAGAAAACATGTCTTTATCTGAAAGATCTTTCTTTAGAACCTGGTTTCTTAAAACATTGTAAATATTTTAGTCAAATATTTTAGTCACTCATCTCGATCGTTTAGGAACCTTTCTCTTTAGAAGTTCCTTGGTCACCTCAGGCTCCCTTTTGAACCCTACGATTCAGATTCAAATGAAAGCTCAGATTACTCATAGTTCTAGGCTTTATCTCGAGTTACTTCCTTCTACAAATATGCTCTAAGATGTCTTAGGAATCTTAACTCAAAATATTAGCTCATAAATTCTCGTGGTTTGGTCAGAAACATCAAAACATCAAGACTGGCTCAGCTTACACGACAGCTCGACTCCTCTGTCTTGTCCTCACTTTCCAGCCTGATTCCTTGGAGCTTCTTCTCCGGCAGCCCTACCCTGAAAACTAGAATCTCCTAGATTTCATATGGCTTTAGAATCACTCCAAACGTAGGAGTATTCTAGGAGAACTTCTCGTCCCAAGTTGATGTTTTTTTCTGACCTTTCTGTCCGACAGCATCTCCTCTCTTGGAACCTCTTGACCAATGCATGGTCTTACCATCAACGCATAGTCTCCTCCCAATATACTCTTCTTTATGTCCTTTGAAGAGAATTGAGTTCTCAACTGAAGTCCTTGGCCCTATTTATAGGCGTCCAAGATTTCTCTAAGGCCGACACCTCCTATTTGGCCGCATGTCCAAGTGTCTCTTCCTTGCACTATTACTGCAATCTTGCATCAGCACAACCCAAGGTGTCTTGCTCTCCTTTCACTAACGCATAGCCCTCAACTTTGCATGTCTTCTTATGTACCCACCTCATTTTCTTACGCCTAAGGTTTCTTCCTAACAAGCCACATGTCCGGATGACGTCCTCGAATGCGTCCATCCTCCATATGTGTTCATCCTTCATATGCGTTCATCCAACCACATATGCGTTAACCACAAATGCACCCATCCAATTGCCACAACCTACTTATGTCCGGACACCATCCATCGGCGCATGCGTCCATTCAATCTTTCTTTGTGCATCTAATTGACGCAACTTGGTCACTTATGCTAGATGCTCGCAAGCTCATCTTTGGCTGCATATCCTTCTCCTTCGCATGGCTTACCTTTGCTCTATGCACTCAACTAGGATATTGACCAACACTCCTTCAACGCATACTACTAGTTTGTCCTATGCGCCCATATGCAGTTGGATGTCCAACGCATAGCATATCACCAATGCATAGCACATCATCCACGTATAGCACATCACATCACCCACGCATAGCACATCACCAACGCATAGCACATCACCAACGCATAGCACACCACCAACGCATAGCACATCACCAATGCATAGCACATCACCAACGCATAGTGTAGCACTGCCGCATCCATCACGTCCATCGCTGCTTACCATCGCATAGCATTGTCGCG